>NW_004955520.1:3590715-3627496 GCF_000276665.1 Chinchilla lanigera
GCCACTATCCTCAGCTATCAATACTTTTTAATGCTGTGATGATACAAACATCTACGTGTTATGTGTTTTCATGATTAGAATCACATCTTTTATTTTTTTATTTTTTATTTTTTTGGTTTTTCTCCGGTACCGGGAACTGAACTCACGACCTTGCGCTTGCCAGGCAGGCGCTTTTGCCGCTGAGCTAAATCCCCAGCCCAGAATCAGGGTCTGACATGGGCAGTTTGCATTGGTGTCTGTTTTTATAAGGTGAAATGTGTATATACGATTATTTTTATGACTTGTATATGGAAATGTGTGTGATTTATATTAACTGTCCTTTACCTTTATCTGCTGCTTGGGGCTGGTGCTCTAACATGGCTTCTGTGGGCCTCATTTCCATGGAGATTGGCTCCGGGACCCTTGGGTACCAAACTCAGAGGCGGCTCAAGTCCTGATACACAGCAGCAGTGTCTGCATGTAACCTGCACATGTCCCTCCTGCTGAAAACTACATCAGGGCACGTGCTGTGTGGTTATTGTGCTGTCAGAGATGACGATGACAGGGACTGAGTCTAGACATGTGCAGTACAGAGAACTGTTATTTCCCGAGTATCGTCAATCCTTGGTTAGTGAACATGTGGATACTGAGGGCTGGCTGTTTTTTTAGTGATAATAAACTGAAATTTTCAGAAAGTTTAGGAATTAATAAGTATCTCTTTTCTCCTTCTATCTCAGGCTAAAATAAATGAAGCTGTTGAGTGCTTACTGTCCCTGAAAGCTGAGTACAAAGAGAAAACCGGGAAGGACTATGTGCCCGGCCAGCCACCGTCAGCAACCCTAGAGCCCCACCCGGCCAGCAACTATGCGCCTGCTGGCCCGGAAACCCCGGAGGCCAGGGCACTGTACGACAGAGTGGCTGCTCAAGGAGAAGTGGTTCGAAAACTTAAAGCTGAAAAAGCTTCTACGGTTAGCACTGCATTTGCATGTTTTTGTTTTTTACATTTCACATGCTGTTCTTTGCCTAAAACACTTTCTGTCCCCATCAGATCCAGCTAATTTCTCTTATTTCAGTTCTCAACTCTCTTATCTTGACTTTTAAAGAAATTTTTGTCAGTTGTTTTTTCCCCCAACTAGATGTGCCTGGATCTTTTCATATGACACTGTCCTTCCCAGGCATAGCACACACTTAAGGACACTGCATTTTAATTGTTTGTCAAATCATCTCTTTTCCTCTGATCTGTGAGGTCCTAGATTTTCGGGACCCAGACCCAGTAGTGCCTAGCACCTTGTAGACCTTTCATATTTGATTGGTCCTCTTACAGCTCTGTCAGTCTCAAATAGACTTTTATCTTGAGCTCTAATACGGATTATTTATTTTTACAAATTCCCGTGCATGGAAAAGGGGAAGTTGTCATAGGTTTTGAGGTTTAGCTGGTTGCACAGACACCTGATTACTGCCATTGCTAAGCTTGCGAAATGTTTAACACACGTCGCTTAATGGCTGTCCTTCGCTATTCTCTGTATTCATTTTATTTTGTATATTTCTCCAAGTATTTTAAATTGAAATGGCCACATGTGCCTGGGGACTAGTGTTTGGACAGTGCAGCCACAGCCTCTGGTGCTTCGCACTCTTTTGCACACTCATGTCTCTGCTTGTTAAACTCTCCCACCCTCGCCTAGCCACCCCTGCCTTGCTTGTCCTGCAAGCCCACTTGGTGCGCTGTGTTGCGTGCGTGCAGTGTCCATCCTGGACAGCGAGAAACGTTTGCATGCGAACCTCCCTCTCTGCCCAGGATCAGGTGGACCCTGCCGTGCAAGCGCTGCTGGAGCTGAAGGCACAGTACAAGGCCCTGGTGGGAGTGGAGTACAAGCCCGTGTCTGCCACCGGGGCTGAGGACAGAGGCAAGAAGAAGAAAGAAAAGGAGAACAAATCTGAAAAGCAAAACAAGCCTCAGACACCAGACGACGGCCATGGGAAGGACCCTGCTAAAAGCCAGGGGAGCGGGCTGGCGCCCAGCGGCGCAGGGGAGGGGCAGGGCCCCAAGAAGCAGACGCGGTAAGCAGAGGCCACCGCCCGTGCAGACCCAGGCAGGACTGTGAAGGAATCCAGTGTTTATGCTAGTTTTTAAATAACAATTTTGGTTAATTTGGCTATCAGATCAGAGGCTGCTAAAGCTGAAATGCCCAAAGAATAGCATCTGTTAATTTTCAGTTTATTTAATTTAAGATAGGTGACATAGTTTATTTGCTTGGTTTAAGAATCTCAGAACATAAATTCCTATGCTCATTTTCCAACTTCACAGTTTTCTGCTGTCACTGAAATGTATCGGTAACCACTGTTACAGGTAGAGCACCCTTAATGTGGAAGTCTGCCGAGACACATTGAACTGTAATACTGCTATAGCTATATTCAGAAAACTCCAAAATCAGAAGTGCTTGTGGTCTCAGGTATATTGGAAAAGGGGTGCACATTCTGGATCCACTAACATAGGAAATACAAATGTATTAAACCTTCTTATCCTCCCCTTTAACTAGACATTGTTTTGCACCTTGAGCAGGTTTTCCAAATTACATGGGAACCAAACTTCATTCCCAGTAGTATTTTTGCATTGGTTATTTAAATATAAAACAAAGCTGGATTAAAAACAAAACAGTGGGCTACTTGTCCCTTCTAGGATCTTTCAATCTGTTTGAGTAATGTCATTTTCCTGTCTATAAACCCACCCCAAAATTAGAACATTATGATAGGTTTTCTTTAATGGCTTAATAAGAAAATGCTGTTACTGAGATTCTTTGGTTTTAGGTTTCATTAGCTGAATTTGACATTCCGTTGCGGCTTACCTCACTTTATGTACACGTCGTCTCCTGGAATAAGACAATACAGTGGTTATTCTCTCTGCCTGCTAATTAGGTGGCACAGGTTACAGAACAGTGGAAGAGAGACTAGAACTTCTCACTCTTTACATTGGTATTGCTTAGGAAAGGGCTGAATTTCCCATAATCATTTGGTTGAGGTGTGTCAGTAAAATAATGAGGAATGAAAATACATTAAATATTTGTCAGTACAGCCTTATTTGTAAAGTCTAAAAAGATGTACTCCCTTTTTTGGAAAGGGGCCTATTGGAGGTTGAGCCCAGGCCCTTCAAATTGAACCAAATTATGTAGATCATGAAACCAAATTTCCCTGGGTAGTTGATACTTCAAGGAAATGATTACTGTCTACAGTAGTTTCTATTGCAGATCAAATATACAGGATCTACTGCCACAGTTTTTATTTACTACAAGAGGAAAAAACTTAGAGTCATTGTACACTTCCGTTTGTATATGTGTAAATAGGTAGAAGTTGTCTCTGTTTCTTTGTTACTTTCAGCAAGACACTGGTCTTACTAACTATAATTTTATATGGGTTGAGATTAAGATTTTCTTTAGTGTGGAATATATGTGAATAGTCTGTTTTTATTACAAATACATTACCTTAGAAAGAACTGTATAAAAGAGATGTCTGCATTAAAATCACAGCTTTTGTTAGATTTTGCTTGCTAAGTTTTTTGTGTGCAGTATCTTGCCACTTTTAAGAATAGTAATAGAACTGTTGTCTAGGTTAAAAGCTGTGTTTTTCTGCAGTGCTGAGGATTGAGCGCAGGCCCTGGTGTGTGCTAGACAAGCACTCTCCCATTCAGCTGTTTGCCAGCTTCCCAGAACTTATTTTCACGACAGCCTGCAAATGGTTTGAATGTGTCCTAAGTACAGTGGGTGTGCTGGAAATGTCACTTCAAATCCATGTGTTAATGCTGCTTGGAGGTGGAACCTTTGGGGGTCACTAAGGTAGCTGAGGTCGTGAAAGTGGGGCCCTCACCCGGCGGCGTTGGTGAGTTTATAGGGAGAACAGTGGCCACACCCAGCGAGAGCCCACGCCGTGCTGTGATCCTGCAGAAAGCCCCATCCTGTGTGTCGCTGACCGCCAGCCAGGAGCCAGATAAACTGACAGTCTCTATAGATGGCCCAGCACTGGGTTTTGGTATAGCAACAGGAAACATACACAGGCTAAGAGCAACGGTGGAATGAAAGGTTTCATACTTTGTTTCTCACATCCGCAGGTTGGGTCTTGAGGCAAGAAAAGAAGAAAATCTTGCTGATTGGTATTCTCAGGTGAGTATGCCTTCAGTTGTTTCTAAGGTTTACATTTTTTAGAGGCTGCTGTCTGTCCGGGTTCTGCAGTCCAAGTACAGAGTTAGTAGTTGTAATACTCCACACTGCCTCTTGTCTTCCAATGTCACAGTTCGCAAAGCGTGGTCATCTGTGTTACTGACTAGAAACGGAGTCCTGTGAGATGGGTAGTTGTCATTTGAACTGTTTACGCGTGGTGAGGTGAAGGTTAGGCCAGAGTCACAGGTGGGAAAAGCAGAAGCAGGGTTGGAACTGAGGTCTGGTAAGAGCACTGGCCCTGTGGCTCCTCAGTACCGAGGCTCTGCCTTGCCTTGCCCGAGCCTTGGAGTCAGCGGGAGGCCCCAGGCTGGAGCTGTGCTCCCCGATTCTCTTGCACGTGTGTTGGAAATTCTGTTCCGTCTTTACAGACTGTCTCTCTCGTTGAAAGGTCATCACGAAGTCCGAGATGATCGAGTACTACGATGTGAGCGGCTGCTACATCCTCCGGCCCTGGGCATACTCCATCTGGGAGTCCATCCAGGCCTTCTTCAACGCTGAGATCAAGAAGCTGGGTGTCGAGAACTGCTACTTCCCCATCTTCGTGTCTCAGAGCGCGCTGGAGAAGGAGAAGACGCACATTGCCGACTTTGCCCCTGAGGTGAGGGAGCCTGCTTTTTCTGTTGTTTTTTTTTTCCTCCATTTTTGTTTCATAAACTCATAAGTATATTTTCAGCAGCTTAAAACAACCGATTTAGAAAAATACGTAAAGCCATTTTAGTTAAAAAATTCTATGTCTGTCTTCTTGGCAAGTTGTGATTCTGTTTTTCATGTTACTGAGTTAGCTGGCTTGTTCTTTGCCTCTCAGGAATGGCAGAGCAGCTCTTTAATTTGCCTTAATTGATGTTGAGCAAGACTGCATTTGTGCTGTTGGGCTGTTGGGCACGAGGGTGAGAAACGCCTTTCTCTTCCTAGGTGGCTTGGGTTACGAGGTCTGGGAAGACGGAGCTGGCAGAGCCGATCGCCATCCGCCCCACCAGTGAGACAGGTGGGCCAGTGGGCGTGGGGCTTGCACCAGCATCCGGGTTCATGACCCTGCCAGCTGTGTGACGCCGAGCCAGTGCTGGCAAAGACCGAAAGAAACCTCAGCTACGGTTGCACGGTGCCCACAGTGTTTATTGCGGAGCCCTTTATCATTAGGATGCAGAGGGCTTTTTTACATACTCGGTATTTTAAAATTTGGTGCTGTAATTTTTCAGAGCTTTTCCAAGAATCTTACTGAGATAATTTTTATTCCTTGAATGATTGTAAAATTGGAAACACTGATACTTTGTGCCATATTTGTGATTCTTACAGATTTTATTCCTCACTTTAATAATCTAGAGTAACATGTGTGTTGGCTTTGTAAGGTTGCCAAGCGCTGTTGTCTGCCTTATCTTTCACCCTCACTGCAGTGCTCTGAGGAAGGCAGAGAGGCAGCTGTTATTTCCCTTTTGCAGATCAAGAAAGATCTCTGAAAAGCCTGGTCATTTTCCTAGAATTGCACCGAGTAAATAGTGCCACTGACAGTTTGAGCCTCTAGGCTTGATAATGTCTGCTAATGGAGATGTCCTCCTTCAGAGTTAAGCAGTGTTTGCTCTTTGGTACTTCCGGTGACCCTTTTATATGTGTGTTGTTGAAAATATGGCACCAGCTTTTGTCTCATAACAGGTTGGCAGTTTGGTTTAGCTGTGCTACTTGTAGATCATGGGTAGGCAGGGTGTAATTCATGGCAGGAGCTTTCCCCCTCAGGGTAGGTAGATGCATCAAGATCTAACCAAGGTTCTGACTGTCGTACATAACTGCTGGAGTCAGGAAGTTCGTTACCTTACCATTGGAATTGACAAGACATTTACTGAATGAGTTGACTGTGGGAATCAAACAGGATAATGAATGCAGAGAACTTAGCACAAAACATGGCATATATTAGTGTTTTCAGAAATAAAACACGAAAGCAGTCAGAGTAAGTTAAGTATAAATGTCACGTGAAGAATATGAGATGTGATCAAATCTAGGTGGATTTATATGTGCAAGTAACATGCAGTGCCTTTGGCGTAATCATTGCAGGCGCTGGAAACACATTCCACAAATGCACATCTTCGATCCTGCTACTTAGTTGCTAGCTTAACTCTAGGGGCCTCAGGTGACCGCCGTCTCTTTGTCTTTCAGTCATGTACCCCACGTATGCAAAGTGGGTGCAGTCCCACAGAGACCTGCCCATCCGGCTCAACCAGTGGTGCAATGTGGTGGTAGGTGCACACCCTCCTCAGATTGGTGCTCGTGGCATTTTATTTTCAAAGCATACTGTGTCCCTTACTGTGGGTTTTTTTGTTGTTTTTTGTTGTTGTTGTTGTTGCTGTTGTTTTTCCGGTACTGGGAATCGAACTCACACCTTCACGCTTGCCAGGCAGGCGCTGTGCCGCTGAGCTAAATCCCCAGCCCCTCTTACTTTGGTGTTGAAAGGACTGCCAGTCTGAGCCGTGTGGGAGGTGTTTGGGTCCCAGTTACGGGCCTCGCTTGTCTTCCCCGGGAGGTGGCTCGCGGGACCGCAGCGCCCCCCACAGCGACACTGTGCCTGGCTTCTTGCAGCGCTGGGAGTTCAAGCACCCGCAGCCTTTCCTGCGCACCCGGGAGTTCCTCTGGCAGGAGGGGCACAGTGCTTTCGCCACCTTTGAGGAAGCAGCAGAAGAGGTAGAGAAGTTGTTTCCCGTTTTCTGATACTCTGCTGGAAAAATGCATTCAAGCTCTGCTTTATTTTGTTATTTGAAAGTTAGGTAACATCTGTAAAAAGGAAAATAAAATTAACTCAAATGCACATAGATTTTAGAAACTGTTCTCTGAAATTTTGTTAGTTCATCATACAATATATGCAAGAATTTTTTGTTCTGTTTTTCTTGGACAGGGTCTTGGTATGTTGCCGAGGCAGGCTCCAAAAACTCTTAATCTGCCTGCCTCAACCTCCTGAGTGCTGGAATTATAGGTGTGTAGCCCTGTACCTGGCCAAAATATGCTCTTTTAAATTTTCAGTTTAAAATATTTTGAACTTCGGGGGAGGGAAAATATTGTGGACTTTCACTTAGGAGGCTGAGCCAGGAGGGTCACTGAGCTCGAGGCCAGCCTGGGCTGCACAGTGCATTCGAGGCCAGCCTGAACTACATAGTAAGACCCTGTCTCATAAAAAGCAAAACAAAAATTAACATAATTTGGACTTTAACGTGGGAAAAATTGCAATCCAGTAATTCAAATTAATCATTTTTCAGGAAATTTTTACTCTGAGTAGTGTATATGCCTCATAGGTATTGATTTTTCTCTCATTTTCTAAACTTACGTACATTTGTAAAAGTTACTTGCCTTGCCAGTGCTTTGTTGGTTATCTTCTCTTACGGTCTCACATGGGCTGCTTGAACCTTCCCATGAAGAAGCTTCACTGTTAGAAGTGCTGTCCGCAGCACGGTCTTAGGTAGGCTGTGCCTCTCTGTAACCCCCGTGTCAGCCCAGAGTTCGGACACATGGCCTCTCGGCGCCCGCAGGTCCTGCAGATCCTCGAGTTATACGCACGGGTGTACGAGGAGCTCCTGGCCATCCCTGTGGTCAAGGGCAGGAAGACGGAGAAGGAGAAGTTTGCGGGCGGAGACTACACGACGACGGTGGAGGCCTTCATATCCGCCAGCGGCAGAGCCATCCAGGTACCGCACTGCTGCGCCACGCCTGCCCTCGCTGCCACGGCGGCGTCCTCACAGACGTGGGTGCTGTGGCACATGCGCACAGTCACCGTGGGAGACAGTGTGGGCTTCCTCGGCCAACTGCAGGTGGAACCGTGTGGGGCTGAGCGGCCCTACCTGTGGGTGTGGAGGCGGGGAGGCCGCAGCCCGACTCAGCCAGCGGTGCTCGCAGTAGCCCAGAGGTGTCCACTGGCCGCCGGGCAGATACCACAGGCATAGCGCTTGCACGCAGGTGTACTCCTCAGCCCTAGTGCACCATGCGGTCCTGTCACCTGCAGCGACACAGATGGCGCGAGATCGTTAGGTGAAAGAAGCCAGGCCCTGGAAGACGAGCGCCGCCCGTGCACACCCGCGTGCTCTCCTGCCGTCGAGGCAGGCGGGGAGGGCAGCAGCGGGTGCCGAGTCACCAGCCAGGGCGAGTGCTGGCTGCAGCTGGATGCTAGGATAGCTATGGATAGCAGTGACCACATTTCCAAGTGCTAAAGGAAAACTGAACCTTGAACCCGAGCGACACATCGTATGATGTGTGTATTGACAGAGATAGCACGCCTCGTTAATGTGCCCCGTTTTTATTTACCTCTTAAATATAAGGGAATAAAAATACATTTGTTTCATTACTTTCTAGGCCATGTAGGAATTTAAGCACATCTGTCCTTGTCTTGTGAGTGTCCCCACTGAGTTAAATCATGTTCCGGATCCTGAGATACCAAGGCATGGACTCTCTCAGGTCCGGGGTGTAGTTATTTCTGTGAATGGGGTCGCCCAGAGCAAAGCATTGGTATAGCAGTTTTTGACTAATTCTTGTCTTTTGTTGTATCAGTTACACTTACATTTGAAAACCTTATTTAATGTAAGGAAAAAAATAGAGATAAGACAGGTATAGTGCCATTTTGTAGCATGGGATCTTACAGTAATCATTTTCAAAGGCATAATTGGTCACTAAAATTAAAGCTTATATGTCTCTTTTAGGGAGCAACATCACATCATCTAGGCCAGAACTTTTCTAAAATGTGTGAAATCGTTTTTGAAGACCCCAAGAAACCAGGAGAGAAGCAGTTTGCTTACCAGTGCTCCTGGGGCCTGACCACGCGCACCATCGGCGTGATGATCATGGTGCACGGGGACAACATGGGCTTGGTCTTGCCGCCCCGGGTGGCCTCTGTCCAGGTAGGACACTCGTGCTCATTCCTTCTGTGAAGTGCAAGCTGTGTTTGCTGGAGGAAACTAGGAAGAGTGGCGCTCTGAGTACCATGCAGGTCGATTTTCTTGTGATAGAGAAGATGCAGAGCACAGCCAGGCCTCGGCATTGTGTAACTGTGTGTGCCATTGGCTTACTACTCCTGGTCTTTGAATTTTTAAGGCTGCTTAGTGTAACACTTCACAGGTCACACTTTGAAATGATTTCGGAGAGGTGAAATGAAGTGAGATCAGCTAAGTGACAATGCGTTGAGCATACATGGGTGGTGCATGGCTCGTGCTTAGATGCGATGTGTAGATCACAGGTCTCCAGGGTGTGTGCACAGATGTAGGTCTCCCTGGGTGCTGACCTGTCTCCTCCATCCTCCGGGTTCTAGGTGGTGGTCATTCCTTGTGGCATCACGAACGCGCTGTCTGAGGAAGACAAGGAGGCCCTGATGGCCAAGTGCAATGATTACCGCACGCGGCTGCTCAGTGCCAACATCCGCGCCCGTGTCGACTTGCGAGATAACTATTCTCCAGGGTGGAAGTTCAATCACTGGGAGCTCAAGGTGAATTCCTTCCTTGCGTCTTTGGCCCACACACCCCAGTTTAGATCTGGACCTTTTCTATTCTGTTACAAAATGAAAGGGATTTTCATTACTTTTCTCTGTTTTGGCAAACGGTGAGCACTGACGTGGTCCACACCTTGCCGCAGTGACCCTAAAGCTGACGTAGGCTGGGGACCAGGGTGTGGCTCAGTGGGGAGCAGGTGCCTGGCGGGTGCAGGGCCTTGGTTGGGTCCCAGCACTGCCCCACTTCAAAAGTAGTTTCTGTAGGAGCTTATTTCAGTAAAAATGATCCCAATAAAAAAGGTCACAAGCCTGTGTTCGTTACGGATCAACCTCATGTGGGTATATGAAACCATACACACCAGAATTCATGTAAGTTATTTGAGCAGTAAGACAGACTACAGTGTTGCCTCACTGTCGTGGTGACAATGCATGTCTCTGTCCTCAGTCTCATTTGTGACACATGTGAATCTTTAGTGGGAAACTAGGATTTCTAGAGTATGATTTTAAAGCCCTGCGGCTTTTTTTTCAGGCTCAGAGTGACTTTTAGTATGCCAATCAGTATTAATAGGACACAAGTGAAACACAAGTGCAAACATGTTTTAGGCCAAAATTGAGAAAACAGAACAGTCACAATGTTTTTTTCAAGGTGTTAGGCAGTATTATCAGTCAAATGGCTACTACCAGATAAAACACATTTTGAAAAACCTGGAAACAGAAGTCATTCTGGCATTTCAAGCAGCGATAGACGCTATTACCAAGATCAGCTGATATACAAGATAATGAAAGAAAGCAGGCAAAACATTCTAAAACAGACTAACCATACAGTCAAGTATAAAACTTGGGAGGGAGGAAGAGGTATTTTAAAAAGGAGTCAAGGACATTTTCAGAAAGAGAGTTACAAAACTAGTAATAATTCAACTACATTAATACAGCATTCCAAGGGGGGAGAGGTGTGTTCTTCACTGCATTAGCTTCAAGGAGTTCAAGCGGGTGGGGGGAGCAAATAGCTGCTTTCCATCAAGAGCAGTTAATATTGCACAAAGTGTTTCAAAAGAAAGCGTATTAACAGTGATGATTGCCTAATGCTACAATTTTCCAGCAAAGACAGAACTAAAACAGCAAATTCACAAGGCAGTACTACCACAGAATTATCATTCCATGGTTCACGCAGTGCCTACAAAGTGCTCTGAGTTGGATATGCAGTTCATAATTTTGAAAAAAGCAAGCAGAAGTACAGGATTGACACACAGGCACATCAGAGGCTAGGTAGTACTGAGTCTTTTAGCATTTCCCTTGTTTGAGGGACGTGCAGGTTTGTAATAAAGCCCTTGAGTCCTTTGTACAGGTCACTATGGGGAAAACACCTTTTATTACAGTACGAGGAACAATAAACTGTAAGCAGCACACGGCCGCAGGGTGAGCCCTATGGAGGTTGTGGTGCAGCGTCCAGCAGTGACGGATACCCTGGCGCCGTGCCTCTGCTGTGGGGTACATGCAGCAGCGAAATTGTACATGGAGGCGTGTGACTTGTCTGAAAAAATCCCATTAGTTTTGGAGGATCATTCACTTCACAGTAATCGTTTAAAACCTCTTGTTTATCAGGTAAAGTTCTGGGTCCTAGAGACCAGAGGTCTGTCGAGCCCTGTGGCTCAGTCCCCCGAGACACAGCTGCAGAGGCCCGGTCGGGTGCAGTAGGAACTGTCCCCAGGTCCCATGTGGGAGCCTGAAGAGAGGGAAGCCCATCTAAACACTGACCTTCCTAGTTTCTTCTTGAAGTGCTTCCTTAGCCCAGAACCACTTGGGCAGTAGATATTTCTCCTTAGTTACAGCTTTTTTCTCATGAGAGGTTTCGGTGACACCTTGGGAGTAGTATCTGCATTTTTCTCACTTGATTGCACTGCTTTTTGGATGCATTGTGATTTACAGTAGACAAAGCCATGAAGTGAGCTGGCATTCCAGCGGAGACACGGCTTGAGCCACTCTGACCGCCCTGCTTGTCTCACAGGGAGTTCCCATTCGACTTGAAGTTGGGCCCCGCGACATGAAGAGCTGTCAGTTTGTCGCTGTCCGGCGGGACACTGGAGAAAAGCTGACGGTGGCTGAGAGTGAGGCCGAGGCGAAACTGGAGGCTATGTTGGAAGAGATCCACGCTAACCTCTTCCAAAGGTGCTTGCTAAGCGTGTTCCCTCACGCTTTCAGGTCCCACCCAGCCTCTACGGCTGAACCAAGGGACGTCTGGGTTGCCCCTGCGTGACTGCCCTCAGCTCCCAGGCAGCTTCACTTGCTCCCCTGTGGTTGTGGCCTGGGTTGTGGTGGTTTCCCAGGGCCTTCTGTTTCCCCCAGGAGTGCAGCAGTGGGCTGTCCGTCCCCGGGACTGCTTGGGTTAGCTTTATTGTGCTGACGTGTGTTCGCGATGCAGAATTGTCCCGTTTGTGTCGGGGACTTGGTGATGTATCTTTTCAGTCCTTTCCCCATCCTTTCTGCCTCCCTCTCTCTCTGAAGCCCCTCCCCAGCTCTGAGAGTCTGCCTTCATGGCCCCTACCATCTCTCCTACATTGTACTCATTTACATATTTGTCTTTTCATGTAGGAGAAACATACATTGTTTTACCTTTCTGTCTCTTATTTCGCTTAGCATGATGGTCTCAGATTACATCATTTTCCTGCAGATGACAGGAGTTCATTCTTCTTTATGACTAATAGTCTGTTTCGTATCTGTACCGTGTTTGCTTTATCCATGTGTGTGCTGGTGGACATTGGGCTGTTTCCAGAGCTTAGCTGTTGTGAATTGTGGGTATAAACATGATTGTGCTCATATAGTATGGCATCTCTAATGCTTTGGGAAGCATCCCTAGGAGGGGCTGTGGACCCAGGCGTTGATGACATGTAAATGTGAGAAGGACTAAGGCTTTCACTCCCACCTGCTGCGTATGCCTTGCTAGCTTTAGTGAATAGCAGTGTCTGGCATCTTCCTGAGACAGAGGTGCAGTTGTCGGTAGAGGGCCTGGCACCCAGTGTGCACAGTTCCCCAGGGGACTGGAGTGGAAGGAGGGCCGAGGCCTCTTGGTTAGGTTCAGGGGCAGCATGGGAGGACTCACGGCTGTCCAGGCCTGGATTCTTTTAGGATCACAGCGCTCCAGGGATCTCTCCTGCGCCAGGTTAGTGGCACGCTCATGGGAACCTGTTTGCTCTCGTGCCCACTGGAAGCAGAACGCAGGTGCAGCGCAGACGAGAGGGGCTTGCGGGGGAGGCCGCACCTGCACCTTTCCCGTGTGCGTCCTGATGCCCGGCTTGGCGCACTCAAGGCCCCGGTGCGGCTGACCGGGAAGGCGTGACTCATCTCCGCCTTCGGTGTGTGCTCACGTAGGGATTTAGGCAGGTGATTTTGCCTCTCTTGTGCGTCTAAAGTGGGGCTGAGAAGTAGCTGGAGGTGGTTTTAGGGTTGGTTTGGTGCATGCATGATGCAGTTCAAGGTCTGTGCACTGAGGACAGGCCGTGCTGGCAGAGATGGGCTGGCACTCGCGCGCGCTCCGGCGGTGCTTCTGCTCTGTGTTGCTCTTCCAGCCTCCCGGAGCTTTGGGACAGAAGTGTGTCCCAGCACCACCCACCCCCAGCTTGCTGTTCTGTGGGAGAGGGACTGAGGGCAGTGGGTAGGAAGTAACCCGGACTGCTGAGTGATGAGGGTGTCCCCGGGCATCAGTGTCAGCCCAGGGAGCGAGTGGCCGTGCACAGGAAGTGAGCACCAGCTGTGTGGCCCAAGAGTCCCGTGTGGCATGTTGGTCAGATGACTGTCATTCACCTCTGGAGGCCATTGCTAATGGCGGTGTTGACATTCACATTGAGCTTTTCTAAGTCTCAGGTTTCTCTTTAAATTATGTTTATCTTACCTATATTTAAAAATTTTGTTACATTTGTAAGACAAATTATATATTATCTAAACTTTTGGTAGGGCTTCTGAAGACCTTAAGACCCACATGGTAGTGGCAGATACAATGGAAGACCTTCAGAAGACGCTTGACTCTGGGAAGGTGAGAGCTCTCGCCCTGCTTCCTCCTGCGGTGTGGGGTGGGCCGGGGTTGTGGGCGCGGGCGGGGGAGCTCCGGCTGAGCCACACCCCAGCCCCGGCACGCGTGAAGACGCAGTCGGCTCAGGAAGTCGTGTGCTAGGACTCGCAGGGTTAAGCGTGGTGCCCATCCCTAGTCAAGCCTGTCCTCTGGGGTGGTTGGGTAGCACTCGGGCGCTCTGCTGCTCTCCGCCGGCCAGGAACGCTCCGGTCACCCTGCGGTGTGCGCGTCCATTCCGTCTGCCTGCTAGCGCTCTGTGACCAAAAATTGTCGCTCGTTACCTCGGGTTGATATGAGCAGTGTTCTGGATACGTGGACGGAGCCCTCTGTGGGGCCCTCCGTGGATCGGTCTTATTTTTTATTGCCGTTCTGCAGGTGGAAACCAGGCCCTTCTCATGGGCCACACCCGCAGTGTCGTTCTGTTAGGGTTAGTGTGTGTTTGTGCTACACGGTAAGTGCATCTGTCGTGTGGGATTGGTGCACACACACATTATACTTGAATTTTTTTTACTTTATTCTTTTACTTTGAGACACAGTCTCACCAAGTTACTGGGCTTGAACTTGCGATTCTCCTCTCTCGGCCTGCCAGAGTACTGGGGTACAGGCCCCGCCATGGTTGGCCTGTCTTAGTTCTAGAAATGCAATGTGTAGGTTCCTAAAAACAGGGTAGCAAGTCAGTTGCTCTCTGTCTTCTGACCGTGTATTCATCGAACTCTGTGCAAGGTGGGGAAGAGTGCTGCCGTGTCTGAGCCACGGCAAAAGGAGGTCTGCCTCTGGCTCCTTTGAATCCCCTCAGCTCCCCGCTCCGGGGGCTGGTGGCAGAGCAGGGTAGAAGCAGAGGACACCTCTGTCCCGAGCAGACATGCCCCTGGGGCTCAGGCCCGTCCCACTCAGTGAGCACTTCCTGTGTAGCCACAGTGAGTGGGTTTTAGATGGGGACGAGCTGCTTCCTTCTGCCAGCTCTAAGCGAAGTCCTTCGCTCGTTTGTGAGGGCAGCATGGCCCGCAGAGGGCTGGCAGCCTGTGCTGTGCTGTGCTCGCGAGCTGTACACAGAGCTCTTGGAGTGGAAGGGCGTCAGTACCGAGTGCTCCCCTCTCTCCCTAGATCGCACAGATCCCGTTCTGTGGGGAAATTGAGTGCGAGGACTGGATCAAGAAGACCACCGCCAGGTAAGCGCAGTGTGACGCGGGAGCTGTGCGGAGAGGGCCGGGACACAGCTTGACGATGGCGCTGCCGCCCGTGTCTCCCCACAGGGACCAGGACCTGGAGCCTGGGGCCCCCTCCATGGGCGCAAAGAGCCTCTGCATCCCCTTCCAGCCGCTGCGGGAGCTGCCGCCCGGGGCCGTGTGCGTGTGCGGCAGGAGCCCCGCCAAGTTCTACACCCTGTTCGGCCGGAGCTACTGAGGACAGTGCGGAGCTCTCCTTCCTCGCTTTTTAAAGAATCGACACCAATGTCTTCTCAGATACAGTTTTATGATTTTTTTAAAAATAAAACTTGTAAAAGGAGGTCATGTGAGACAGCTCTTCTTACACCTGACTTCACGTTGGAGAAGACTTTCCTGTAAACTACCCGGCAATAAATACTATGAGTTAATACCGCTTCATGTACTCGCTGATTTATAAGACTCTGCACTGTGTCCGAGCAACTTGCGCCACAGGCTGGAGGTCACACAAGCACCCCTCGCGTGTCCCGGACCGCGCTTCCCCTCTCTCTAGTGCCCGTGGTGGCTTTTAAAAGCCCCAGTCCTCCGGCGGCCCCCGTGAGCCGCCGCCTCCCTCCTCAGCCCTCCCCTGCCCCGGCACTCCACCGGGTCGCTGCCCCCCTGGCCCTCGTGCTGTCTGCGGGCCTTGCTCCTCGGCCGCCTCCTGCCTCGGAGTTACGTCCCCAGGCTGTGTGGGCCGCCAGCCCTCCGCGCTTGGCCTTCTCCAGCTGCCTCGGCACCCGTGTAGCCGCAGGGCTTCCGACAGTGAGCGCGGCTCCTGAGTCCAGGCCTGCGCCCTGGGCCTGCTGCAGCCACATCCGTGGCTCGCTGGTGTGTGCTGTCCAGGTTCCAGGTCCGCGCCGCCCGGTCTCACGTCACGGCTCTGCGCGCAGCGCTCTCCTGCAGGGTTTCCTGCCTGGACCCTGTCACTCAAACCATCGGCCAGAGCGGTCCTGGCCGCCCCGTCAGCTGTCAGCGTGCCCTCATCCGTGCTGTGACGCCAGCGAAAGAACCTGTGATCTCGTTTGTTTTTTAGTACTGGAGGTTGAACCCAGGGCCTCGACATCGAGCTACATCTACACCTTTTAATTTTTTATTTTGAGGCAGGGTCTCGGTCACTTGTTTGCCCAAGCTGGGCTCAAACCTGCGAGCCTCCTGTCTTACCCTCCCAGTGTTTGGATTGGAGGTGGCACCACCATGCCTGGTGACTGTTTTTTTTTAAATCGAGTTTTAAAATGTTACCCAGGCTGGTGTTGGGCCCCTGGGCTCAAGCGAACCTCCTGCCTCAGCTTCCTGAGTAGCTGGGACTCCCCATCTGCCAGTGTGCCCAAGCATTGCAATTACTCCTGGTGTCTTCTAGCTCTCGCCCTTTCGCAGATCCGGTGGCCTCCAGTCTCCACATCTCCGTGGTGTTTGGGGTTTTCCTGACAGGGCTATGAAAGTGTTCTTCCTTTCCCACGAAGTTCTGGTGGCTCACCATCGTGGGGTAAAGTGCAAGCCCTCCAGCCTAGCTGGGCGCACGTCACCTGCCTAGCGCCCCTTTCAGCCAAGCAAGAGTCCCTTGAGACCTAGCCACAGCTGGCTTCCTGCAAGCTGTTTCTAGCGCCTGTCCTTGCCCTTGCAGCCCCTTTAGGTGACTGCTGGGTCCGTGCTGCAGCCCCAGGCTCTGTCCCTGTGTGCTTCTGCACTTGGTAATAAACGAGTGAAGCCCCTGAGTGCTGTGCTGTGCTGTGCTGTGAAGGATGAGCGGAATTCAGTTCAGATGAAGGAGGAAGTCTGAGGCAGAGAAGAAGACAGGCTGCGGCGTGCAGGCTTTGCCTCATGCACAGGACCTGCTCTTCGCTGACGGGAAAGTGTCACTTGAACGCAGGTTAAAATTGGGCAGCGTCTGCACTAACTCCCGTGTAAGGCCGGTGGAGATGGCTGAGCGTGCTGCTTTGACGTATGCTGTTCACAAGCTGCATCTGACTCTCCTAGGCCATGAAAACGTGCCACAACTGCAAAGGCCGGGTGTGTGGCTCTGTCCAAGGCCCTGGTTCAGCCCCTAGGACTGGGCAGGGAGAAGTCTAACAGGGACGTCAGGGTCTTGGACCTCAGAGCAAGGCAGCCAGCACAGCACCTGACGTGACTGCTGTCGGTGGTGGTGGGGTCACGGGAAGTTGTCCCTGATGACACTGCTGGTCAAGTCCTACCATATCCTAAACGCTTTTGTGTTGCTTTGCAGAAAAGCAATCAGAAGACAGGGTTGGTTTGTTTTGTTTAAGCTGGTCCATGGCAGAAGCCTGCAAAGCAGTGCATGAGAGCGAAAACCACGCATTTTGTCCTTAGCCACTGTTCCCGTGGAGGAGGGGGCCTTCCCTGTGTGCAGATGAATCTCTTGGCTGTTTCTTTCGTTTTTTAAAATTTCACATGAGTAGAAGTGATCGCAGAAAAGCTTGACGTTTGCTGTTTGAAAGACATTCACTGTTTAAAGGGACTGTAAGGACTCCTTCATGTAAATAGTATTGCTAAAATTGTTTCTTTTCTTAAGTTGAGGTTAAGCTAAAATTATCAAAACGTTTTTGTTGTTGTTGTTGGAAGGTCTTGCCATGTAGTCCATGCCTGGCCTTGAACTTGCTGTGTAGCCCAAGGAGGCCTCAAACTCATGATCCTTGTGCCTTAGTCTCCTGAGTAGCTGGGATTACAGTCGTGCACAACCACACAGGCTCACGCACCCTCTTGAATACCACTAGCACTCTGGAGATACGGATTTGAGCAGGGCGTGGTGGCACTTGCCTGTCACACCAGCACTTGGAAGCCAGAGGCAGGAGGATTGTGACTGGGTGTTAGGGCAAATTGATGAGATCTTGTTCCAAAATAAAAACAGCTGCCAGGGCTGGGGATATAGCTCATTGGCACAGGCACCTGCCTGGCAAGTGCAAGGTCCTGAGTTCAATTCTTGGTACCCCGCCCAAAAAGAAATAAAATAAAAAATAAAAACAGCTGTAACATAGTTTGGTGGTAAAGTGCTTCATATACCTGGATTCCATCCTCAGTACTGGGAGGAAAAAGAGTGTGTGAGCCTGAACACGAACAATGTCCTTTATGAAATGAACAGTGTTTTTCTTGTAGGTGGCGGCCATGGACAAATAGTCATCCCTTGGCATACACAGGGATGGTTCTGGGACCCACCGTATCAAACTCTGAGGACAGTCAGATCCCTCCAATAAGTTAAAGTATTTTCGTGCAACTCGCCCACATCTCCCTAGACTTTATGTCATCTCTAGTTTACTTATAATCCCTAGACCTGTGGTGGCGAGCCTATGGCACGTGTATTTTGTTTTCTCTCTTAAGACAAAGGATGTGAATGTATGAGTTGTTTTTCCTGGCCTAAAACCGCAGTAAGCAGGTTTAATTGCAGTGTAGGCACTTTGAGATAAGTAAGTGGGTCCTGGCCTGCGGCTTGGGCCCTCGTCTCTGAAAGGTTCGCCGTCACTGCCCTGGACAATGTAAAAGCTCTGCGAGTGGTTGTTCGACTTTATTGTTCAGGAGCAATTATAAGAATAAAGCTGCACACCACGCTCAGTACATGTGGTTTCTTTATTAGTGTCCTCCCATGGTGGGTTGGATCTGGGGATGTAGCACCTATGAATTTGGAGCCGGGCTGTGACGGTGGTCCCAAAAGTGATCACGTGCTGAGCGCTCCCTGTAGCAAAGAGCAAGCAGGTTGTGTGCTTTCCGCTGTTCTGCTCACCAGGGCCACTGGATACGCGTCACCTCTTAGCCATGCCTACTTCATCCACAAGGGAGCCTGAGCTAGCGTTCCATTACACCAGTACTCACCTGAAACCTTTTGAGAATCAGACAACAGCAACTCATTTGGCCAGGAGTGGGAGGATTCGTGAAGGCTACTTCACAGGCCAAGCAAGGAGGCCTGCACACCAGGCTCCACCTCAGTCCACAGCCCTGGAAAAACTAAAGAAAACCAAGCAAGGAGAAGGCGTTTCCCAGGAGTGTGGAAAGATCACCCTGTTGGAGAGTTAGTATTCGTCCCCTGACATACAACCAAAAATTACGCTGAGTGTTCAGCCTTCTTAGAGGCACATTGCTGAGAACAATGCGATGGGTGTTTACAATGAGGAGTCTTTTGTGTGTGGTTTTGTGAGGCACTGTATCTTTCACTGGAGTAAGTTTTTTTATTTAAACATTTGCTCATCAGTCGCATCAGGTTTGGGGGAGACAGTTAGTAGCAGTCTGTTATTTTCAGACATAGCTTTGGCCTTTGCCTTGTCTCTACTGCCTAGAAAGTGCCAGCCACTTAGGAGTAAGTGTGCCTGCTTTGTGCAAAGTACCCGCGGATGCATCAGCGGGAAAAGCGAACGGGAAGTGTTCTCTTTCTTGGCCGCATCTCCTTGAAGCCATTCCCTTTAAGAAGCAAAGCCAGGCACGGGGTAGCAGAAGAGCATGTGGGGCCCTGACTCAGCCGAGGGTCGCTGGAGCCCTTGGCCACAGTGACCTTCACTACGACGACTCGCGGGGTCATCTCCGTCTCCAGCAGCGGGTGTCGAGGGCGACCTTTCCTCGCTGATACTAACATTTGGAAAGTTGACGCGACCCCGCTCTGCTGCACTGTAACGGAGTGAGCGCGTTTTTCTGGGGGCTCAGTGGACCCTGCGAAACCCATGTCTGCATTCACCTTCACTGGACAGTTGAAGTTGGAAACATCAGGATTTAGTGAAATGATAGATCTTAGGAAGTGTCGTGTGATGGGGACATTCCAAGATACGTTTAAAGTCGCCATCGATGAAACGTGGAGATGAAGGAACAAGGACTGAAGTGATGGCGGGGGAGCAGAGGCCGGTGGACCAGCCTGACTTTCCTGTGGTGAGCGGCGTCCCTACCGCACCCCGCCCCGTCACTGTGCCCTCCTCCCAGAGCTCCAGAGCGCCCTCTTCAGCCTTCGGTGGGTTTTGCTGATTTCCAGTTCCCCTAAGGGGTGTGGGGTCCAGGAAGAGAACCCCGGCCTGCCCCAGCCCTCCACACTCCTCAGTGACCGTGGCCCTCTTTTCTGGGCTGCAGCCCTGCGCTTCAGGGGTTCGTGAGGTCCCCACTGCCCTTTCACCAGCCTCCCAGCTGGAGGACGCCCTTCCTGACGCTGCGGCCCTTTCTCTGTGGAGTGCGGTCTTGTCTGAGCTTGCTGTCTTCAGTTCTCCTCTCTGAGCGCTCTGCCTCTTCCCACGGCTCTCTGGAGCCGTCTTGGAGAGGCCAGGCAGGAGGACAGCGCTCTTTGTCACTGTCACCTGGCTGGAGGTGGCCCAGCACCTTGGAGAGGACATCAGCATCTCCCTCCCGCCGATCCGAACGTCAGCCTGAGGCAGGAACACGACACAGACCCCTGGTGCAGCTTGGTGTCGGGGGTGAGGTGGTCAGTAAAGGGGGCGCATCGAAGTGACCATCACAGCTGACCGAACTTAGAACAGATGCTGTGCGGTCGGAGCGGCCCAGTTTTCTCCAACAGGCTGCCCAGCAGTGAGCACGCCAGCCGCACCCCGCTCAGGAGCACCCTCAAGAGCTCTAAATGCCTTGCAGGGGACCATGATTTTAAAAAGCACAGCCGAAACCCCACGGATGAGGTCATGATTTGGTGTTCTTCCTGAGCTGAGCTGTCCAGGAGTGCCTTGGCTTCAGAGGGTTTCCCTCCCAAACACCGAGACATTTTTTGTATTATACGTGAGGACCATTGGCAGATTCAGGCTCATTTGTCTCAGCTTGACAGCAGGAGAGTCACCCTGGTGTCACCTGCAGCTTTCTCTCTCGGTGGCTCTGATGTCTGGGTTCGTGGCCCCCATGTTGTCCCATTTGATATGGAAGGTGGCATTCACAGCGGCTCACCCCCGGTGGACATGGCGCGGTTGTTGGGGTCCAGTGATTTGCGTCTCTAGAGCCACTGCTGCCCGCGAAGGGGTGGAAGCCGGCCCGGCCACCACCTTGCCGAGGGACTGCAGGACCGAAGGACACAGCCACTGCCGCTTCCCTAAGTCGGCACGCAGACAAACGGAATCCTCAAGTCCGTCTCTGTAAAGTCCCGCTCACGTGACGTCCCCTGCTTAATTGCCCTTTAAACCGGTTTATGGCTTTACAGCGGCCTATAAAAGGTGATTTCCAAACACGAGGAGCACGGGAAGGCTGAGGGAGGGTCCTTGAAAGGCGTGATGGCGATCTGCCCCTGAGCTCGGGCCTCCCGAGGCAGGGACTGTGGGGCCATGGGCCGGTACTCGGGGAGAAGCTTCAGACTGGTCCTCGTGCGCGGCCAGCATCCTGCTCTTTGTGTGGAGCTGGTGATCGCCCACACTGGCAGCTCCCTCTGCCTGGCCTCTGACGCCCTCGCCGCGCTGTCCACCTGCTGTCCGTGCTCGTGGGCCTGTCCGGCGTCAGGGCCAGCAGCACCGGGCAGCACAGGAAGAGCACGTCCGGCTTCCTGCGGGCCGACGTGCTGGGAGCGTATGGCAGCTCCGTTTTCGCGGTGGCTGGATGTTCAGCATCCTGGTGGAAGCCGTAGGAGGTACATCACCCCTCAGAAGACGGAGCGGCGGTGCTGGTGCTCTGCGCTGGCCTCGCCGGGCTCTTCTTCAATGCCCTCAACTATGTCATCTTCCTGGACTGCTGCTACCGCGCAGCACCGGCTCCCGGGCCCACGCGGAGTCAGGCAGGCAGCGCCGAGGGCGGCCGGCGTGAGTGGCCGGGCCCGGGCAGATGCGGCCGCCAGACCTCGGGGCGCTGTCTGGAGAGGCCCTGCTTGTCTGGTGGGCCTGTCACCCCGGTGACTTGAGTCCGGAATCCCTCGGGACCCGTTCACTCCCAGAGCAGAAGAGGCGCGTTCAGACAGGCAGGGGGCCGCTCCGTTTACCTTAATGATTCATTCTGTTTACCCTGATGGGACATGGCTGTGTTTGAATTGAGAAATAATACCTTACTGACTCCATAATGCGGGCTCAGAAAGTGCTGGAATACACAAGCGGTTCCTAATTAGCAAAGGGGCAGATGTTCGGAGAGGCCGATCCATTTGTATGACTTCTCTTCAAGGGTGTTACATAAACCGGGGAGAAGCAGGGGAGAAAAGGATAGTCTAGTAAATGTAGCTCCTTTCCGAACAGAAATATTTCATGTTTTGATTGTATGTGTCTGTTCTGCTGGAGGGAGGGGAAGACACTTCCCTATGAGACTTGAGGGGTAATTTAGCGGCAGGTACCAAACCTGCTGGGTCCTTTGTCGCAGGCTCACATTAAAGTGTAGAGGAGAGCAGAACCGCTAAAGATACTTCTCTACCAGGTGGAGCCACGTTTCTTTCATCTATTGCCAGAGAGAGGGAGCTGTGAAGAACAAAGCCATGCAAAGGTTCTAACGGAGGAGAAGCCACAGTGCCCTCGTAGGAGGATCTGACGGCCGGAGCAGAGCCCAGCGCGGGGCAGCGGCCGAGTGTGTGCCAGCCTGCTGTCCTGCCCGTGGAGGGTGGGCAGGAAGCGCTCAGCGTGGCCCTTGGGAAACCCCGCACTTTTCTTTTCTCGCTATCAGTCGGGGTACCGAGCGGCTGAGTCTGTGGCCTTGCATTCTCAGCGTGCGTCCCTGCCGTCACAGACCCTGTCGGTGGGATTCCGTCCTTGTCGCTAGTTCCGACCCAAACTCCCTCCCAGGGGAAGGCGTGCCGGGAGAGCGCCTGGAGCGTGCACTCACTGTGAGGGGTGTGGGTGGGAGCCTAGACCCCAGACCTTGGTCCAAATGTCATCTTTGATAGGAGACAGTTATCAGTTAGCCTGGAAGCTCATGTCTTGGTTACGTGGGTCACCATGTGAAAGAGGCTACTGGAGTTTTCAGATCATAACACTCACATATGTGATGTGGAACTGAATTACAGGTACTTGCTGGGTACAAATTAAAAGTCAGGAAGAGTCGTTCTAGTGATTGTATGGATGGCAGTACTGAGTTTCCCATTATGTCTTGAGCTTCTCCTTTCTTCCTAACATACAGCCCCTACCCGCAGGCACCAGAAGCAGCCCAGGCAGAGAGTACAACTCTGACCAGCATGAGAACTGGCACGCGCTCATACTTCTTGTTTTACAATTGAATTATTATCAGATAGCTCTGAGTGCAGCACTTGTTTGCAAGGGTGCTTTACGATATTTACATCCATGCTAAGATAACCTCGAGGGACTTAATAAAAATATTTCATGCTGTCCACTGGGTTTCTCCAGGCCCAGCTCCAGAGCTTGCGTTTTCTGGTGGCTGTCTGAGGCTGCGTTGCCTTCCACTCGAATAACCAAATGTGGTGGTGGGTTTTACACATGTAGCTGATGCTTTAAGATCCGTGTTCTGTGCCACATTATTATCTTGGTAGCTTCTGCTGTAGTTGAACTCTTTAATTAGAAATTTCAGTGTTTAAGACTTTCAAGCAGTTTTAGGGTAACTATTTACTTGTTATCATATGTCCCCAGTTATATATTTATTACTCTTTTATTTGTTTGGTTGGTTTTTGTTTTTTCTTCTGGTGCCAGGAATTGAACTCATGACCTTGTGCTTGCCAGGCAGGCGCTGTGCCGCTGAGCTAAATCCCTAGCCCCCTATTTATTGCTCTTTTAAAAAGTCACACTTTCATAACTGTCTCATCACCCACCTGAGTTTATTTATTTATTTATTTATTTATTTATTTATTTATGTCTTTTTGAGACAGGGTCTCGCTATGCAGTTCAAGCTGGCCTTGAGCTTACTTTGTAGCCCAGGCTGGTCTTGAACTTGCAAAGATCCTCTTGCCTCAGCCTCCCAAGTACTGGGATTACAGGTGTATGCCACCACATTCAGCCCTAACTGAGTTTAAAGAGTAAACATTTAGATCAAATGAATCTCATGAAATTGACATCAACTCACTATCAGTTGGCTCAAGAAGAAACAGAATTAACCCATGTATATTACTAACATGATGGACAGACTGGAGGAGGGAAAAACTCTCAACTTCAATAGACTCAACTTAATTCTTTTAAGAGAAAGAATTTCCCTGTCTAGAGTCCTGGCTTCTAGGCCTGTGAAGTGTCTCTAACTAGGGGCCTGGGGTCCCTTTAGCATAGTGATTTGATCCTGGCCACCCCCCACTTCTTCCACAATATCTATGGCTAGAGACAGCTTTTCTCCCAGCATGCCCTGGTCTCCCCTGTCCTGGGCGTCTTTGACTTGTTTTGCTTTGTCTGTCTGGTGTAGGCATTGATTCAGTGGTACTGGGTGCTGTGATCTAGAAGAGTAAAAAATAGTGAAGTCCACCAGCTTCTAATTAAATATTGAGACGGCAGCTGTAGGGACAGTTGAGACTTTTGAAGCCCCTGGGACTCATGTAGTAAGTCAGCTGTGCTGGGGAACCAGGCCCACGGAGCCAGTGGTTTGCCTTCAGTGCGGGAGGAGGGAGCATCTGGAAGCCTTAGCTGAGCTGGGGGGACTCAGGTGGGACCCTGGTGCGAGGTGTCCGCACGGGAGCGGGGAATGGGCGGGAGACGGCCCAACACAGGCATCAAGGGAGACAGCTCCGGGTGTGAAGTCCATGCCCAGCCTGGAGTGTGCTGCGGACGGCCCGAGGGTCAGGCGCCTGCTCCTAGGGAACAGGCCAACTCATTTTCCTCCTGATTTGAAGGGCTAAATCTGCTTAGTTTATATTTTTTATTTGCTTTGATTTCCTCCCTAACTTTCACAGTGATTCTCTTTTATGCTTGCATTTTTTTACCTGGTAGAGCTCTGTGCCCCAAACTCCTTCAGGGCTGCACTGTATTTTTAGTTTTGTGCAGCTCGATTTTCCAAGGCTGCAGCTTCTCCGCTGTTTCTCATCTTTTTTCTTGTACATTATATACCTCAGATCAGGCTCACTGTGTATATACACTTTTTTTTTTTTGTCCCAGGAGTTGAACCCACAACCTCATATTTGCCAGGCAGGCACCGTGCCAAATTCCCGGCTACTCACCATGTATATAACGGATAAATTCCCATCTGAGACATCTCTCTATTCTTTCATTTCTTTTGGCAAAATACCTTTCCTTGGGACTTATTTAATTTTGTTTGACTCCAAATTGTGTTCCCTCCCTCCACCCCTTCCAACTTGATGTTCCTCCAGCAGACTAGCTGTGGTGAAAGGTGCTGTTTTATTTTATTTTGTTGCAGTCCTGGGGATTGTGCACTGAGCTACACCCCCAGCCCTTTTTAAATAGTTTTTTTTTTTTTTAAGTTTTGAGATAGGTCTTCACTAAAAATTGCCTAGGCTGGCGCTTGTGATCCTCCTGCCTCAGCCTCCCAGCGTGCTGGATTAAAGGTGTGCACGTAGCCCGTGGAAGGTGTTAGTACACTACAGATGAGCTGCTTGTTCAAGCTTCTCCGTGAAACCCAGGGCCATGGTCTGATGGGCGTTTCCCACAGCCAGTACCATGGACCCTTTGTTTTGTTTTTTTGAGACAGGGGTCTTGCTATATAGTTCAGACAGGCCTTGAACTTACTACGTAGCCCAGGCTGGCCTCAAACTCACAGGGTTCCTTCTGCCTCGGCCTCCAGAGTGCTGGGATTATAGGCATGAACCACCATGCCCCAGCCAGTTTGTCATTTCTTTATGAGAGACAATAATATGCAGAGACCCCTTTTCCCTCGGGTGTCTTCCGAAGTCCAGGTACTACTGCCCACCTGTGAGGGACCTGGTTCTTGAGAGAACTTCCATAAAAGGCTCTGGGTTTTGGTTTTTATTTTTTGCCTGTGGCACTGGGGATCGGACCCAGGGCCTTCCCATGGAGCTAACCTGTAGCTCTTTTTAATATTTTTCTTATACTTGGAGACAGGGTCTCACTAAATTGGCCAGGCTGGGCTCCAACTTGGCAGTTTTCCTGCCTCAGCCTCCCAGAATGCTTGAATGACAGGTGTGCGTCACCACACCTGGCTTCTTGTTATTTGCTGTGACATCTCGAATAATATGTCAGCCAAGTAGCAAACAGAAACGAGGGGGCCCTCACTTGGTCCACAAACTCGGGGGCTGGTTCCGTGTGGGGCCACAGGGGCTGCGGCTGAGGGAGGAGCTGCCGGCCGGGCCAGCTGCCGCGTGTGGAGGCCTTGAGACGCTGCATTGGAGGTCTGCAGGGGACACAAGGGGGCAGCCGCGGCGCTGTGAGGTGACAGCACGGGGCACTGCGGGTGGTACAGCAGGAACTTCGTGCCTGGGCCTGGTGTCGGGTGCCGGGCGCTGGTGTGGGGCTGGGGTGTCACCCTGAGTCTTCTTGACCGGATCCTTTTTCGATTTCTCTTTGTGGAGCTGGGGACGGTGTCCAGGGTGCCCCAGCCTTCCAACAAGATCACCAGGAGCAGAGACCCCTGGGGGGAGGTGTCACACAGGGCCAGGCTGAGGGGGCGCCTGCGGGGTCAGCAGAACAGTGTCGCGCTCTCTGCATCCCCTGAGGGCAAGGCGGGCATGGTCAGGTGCTGTAGGACCCGCAAGGGGCACCGTGGAAACCCTGTGACCCATGGGTCAGGGCAGTGAGCCCATCGGCAGTGAGGACCCCGAGGCCCGAGGGCGATGTGCGGTGGCCACACCCTGACGCCCCCACCAAAGCACCTCCGTCCCACCTGGCAGCACAGAAGGAGGGGGATCGGCACCTAGGCCGGGAGGCCTCTCTCTACTGCCCCTGAAGAAACTTGCTTGTCTAGGACAGTGGGAGAGAAAGGTCAGTGCCGGCACTGCACACCGGTATCTTCTCTCAAAGGCGATCTGCAAGTCCAAGCCTTGAACACCTTTGCCTCAAGTCCACAAAGATGTCAGAGTCCACGTCACGGGCCGGCATCACGGGGCCTCGGCGCTGTCCCTGGAGCCACCACGGGGACCACACCTGAGCCCACAGCCCCGGGCCCCTCTGCCGGGTGACAGTCTCGTCTCTGACGCGGCCCAGCTGTGTGTTTCCAGATGGGGATTCCTCCCCCACCCAGGAATCCCCACTTCCAAATCTGCAACTGCCCTGCTAGTTCTCCTCCGGCGGTGCCGCTCGGGGTGTGACATCTCGTCCTGGTCTCGTGTCTTGTGACTTCTAGGAGAACACGCTGCCGTCTTGGCAGCTTGGCAGAGTCTCTTTCACTTATTCTTTTTCCTTCCACGTCATTTTTTCAGGCAAGGTCTCACTATGTAGTCCAGGCTGGACTTGAACTTGCAACAGTCCTCCTGCCTCAGCCTCCTAAGTGGGATCACAGGCATGTGCCACCATGCCCAACTAGGTTTTGGAAACTTTATATTGAAACAATTTTACATGGAGAGTTGCAAGGAGGTCCCTTGCAGCTTGGTTGGTTTGCCCCGTGGTGCTACAGTGGGATATCTGAACCGAGAAACTGACACCTGTACAGTAGAGTTCTGTGCCACTGTGCCCCGTTTAGATTCGTAGCACCACCCCAGGGTCAAGACACAGAACTGTGACATTGCCACAGAGGTGTCGCCCTGCCGCCACCACACCGCCTCTCCTCCCGAACTGCTCATCGCTGTGCCCTCGAAGGCCGACACCTTCCGTTGCTATAATCTTCGCCTTCAAGAGTGTCATGTAAACGGGGCACACAGGTGTGGCCTCTGGGGCCGACTTTTCGCTCTGGTTGTTGCGTGGATATCGGGACTGAGCTTCCTTTCATCTCACGGTGTGAGTGAGTCTATTTCATAGCCAGCTGTGCCGGTTGTAACTGGCTTATTAGATCACTCCCATGCAGTGCAATTATTGGAGGGTGGGGCTTTAGCCTACTGTTTCATTTATTCAGTTAGTCAGTTTATTTATTTTTGTGGCACTGGGGATGGAACGCAGGGGCACTCGCACTCAGCTGCATCACCTGTCCTTTTTATTTATTTTGAGACACGGTCTTGCTAAGTTGCCCAAGTGGTACTTTCACTTGCTATCCTCCTGCCTCAGCCTCCCAAAGTGCAGGGATTCCAGATGCGTGCCACTGCACCCAGCTGGGAATTCTGTTTTATTTAGTTATTTTTGCCCTCCGGGGGGGGGGTCACACTCGGGGCCTCAAGCCTTGCGGCGAAGCAATCTACCACTGAGCCACACTCCAGCCTGTTTTTTAGTTTATGCTTGTCCCTTTTGTCTTCCATTTCCCTGCTCAGGTTTTCCTGCTTTCCGTGAGCTTTTTTTCAGATCCCACTCTGACCTCCCTGCTGGGTCTCTGAGCACCTGGGGGAGCCTTGCTGGGAGTCGAGCTGCGTATCACACCGCGCATGCGCAGATCTCCCCGGCGCCCTGTGCGGACATCCCGCCAGCTCCAGGCAAGCCGGAGACCTTCCTGGCTCAGCTCCCTGTCTTTCCTCACTCAGAACCGTTCCGGTCACACACATCCCGAGGCGGCGCCCTCCATCCCTCCTTCCCTCCCTTCCCTCTTTCTCGCTCTTTTCTCTTCTTTCTATTATTTAATCTTCAGAATCACTGATTCTTTCCTCTGGCTTCTCCATTCCGCCGCAAAGGCCGTTCGTGCTGTTTTTGTTGTGCTTTCTGTATCTCTCCGCTGGAACTCCCGGTCGTCCCTCTCCCTGCTCTGCTCCCGCTGGGCCTTTCTGCTCCTCGCTTGCTTCCTGCAGCGCCAGTGCAGGGGCTGCCTGGCCTCCTCCTCCCTAACCCCAGCGTCCCTGTCCTCTCCGTGTTGCTGTCTTCCCCTGGGTTTTGATGTCCCTGCTTCTGAGCGCGACGGGAGCGTTTCTGTTGCATCCTGGACCTCTGGGGTGCGACGGGACTGGCTGTTGCCATTATTTTTAAGAGGTGGAGAGGTTCTTAGCAGAGTTTTAGCAGCCCACACTCAAGGAGCACAGAGTACAGGCCCTCAGGAGAGAGGTGCGTGGCCGAGGCTGGGTCCATGCAGGTACTTTCAGGGTGCAATTCTGTGCAAAGGGGGCTACAGGTGAAAGGTGAAAGATGAAAAAGCCCTTTTACAAATAGAGAACATGGGCCAAGATTACTGTGTCTCAGTTGCTGAGGAATTTTACTTTTGAGTCAGTTTCCTGGAAGGGAAAAAGGCCTGAGAAACTGTTGTGTCCTGAAGCTGCAGTTTTTCTTTAAGGCACAATTGTGTGTGTGTGTGTGTGTGTGTGTGTGTGTGTGTGTGTGAGTGGTGCTGAGGACTGAACCCAGGGCCTTCAAACTGAGCCCCCCATTTACATTCTGAGACAGGTTCTTGCTAAGTTGCTAAATTACCAACCTGGGCTCAAACTTGTGATCCTCCTGCCTCAGCCTCCCTCAGTGTTGGGACTGCAGGCATGTGCCACCACACCTGACTTTAAAAGTACAATTTAATTAAATGTATTTTATTTCTATAAAAATTTTATTAGTAAATGTTTGCAGTACATAATGATCATGTTCCTCACGGACAGTTGGTACACAGATATAACGTGTCTTGATTCTCTCAACTTTCCCTTTGAAAGTAAAATTTTATTTATTTATTCATTTTGGTCTTTCTGAGACAGGGTCTCGCTATGCAGTTTAGGCTGGCCTTGAGCTCACTTTGTAGTCCAGGCTCCTCTTGAACTTGCAACAATCCTCCTGCCTCAGCCTCCCCAGTGCTGGGATTACAGACGTGCGCCACCACGCCCGGCTGGCAGTACAATTTTAAAGTTACAGCCTTTCTTGTCTTCTACCTATTCTTATTTTTTCTAACCTGCCGCATCCCTCCCGCAGACACTATGATCCCTTAGTCTTAGGGAAGCTTGGCGACCTCCGTCCCTTGTTTCTGAGGAGTCTGGGGCGGGAGGTCTCCTTTCCTTTTTTTTTTTTTTTTGTTTTTTTTTTTGGCGGGGCTGGGGCGGGGGCGGGAGGGGGGTTCCGGAACCAGGAATTGAACTCACGACCTTGCGCTTGCCAGGCAGGCGCTGAGCAGCTGAGCTAAATCCCCAGCCCCGGGAGGTCTCCTTTCCCAGGGCTGAGTCACACTGACCCAGGGGCGTTGAGGCGCGGGCCCTCTCTGCACATGCGCCGTCTTCCAAGGCGGGGTACTGGGAAGAGTCTGGACGACTGGAGAGTGTGGAAATTTGCGCCAGTGGCGTCCTGTGTTCCAGGTTTTATTTGTGGCACTTTCTCAAAGTGGGGAGACAGAGGAAGGGAGGGAGGAAGAGAGAGGGAGAGGCAGGCACCCCCAACACCACCACTACCGCCCTCACCAGGGCCAGCCCCAAGCTCCCTCCCGCTGTGCACGGTCGCCCGGAGCAGAGCCCAGGGGGCTGTGCAGACGTCCTGGGTCATCCTGCTGCTCCTGCTCCCGACCTGGGCCTTGCACCGCTTTTCCGCCTTGCAGGCCGTCGCGTCCCCGTCCTCCCTGCTGCGTGGGGGCAAGCAGGGCGCGCAGGCCTGAGGACGCCTTTCCGCCCCACCGCGGCGAGGCTGGTGTTTGCGCCGGACTGTCTTCCTTCTCCTGCACCGTTGTTTTCTGGGTCAGACATCTGCTCTTCAGACGTCTGTCCTCATCGCAGTGAGAGGTGTGCCGTCCGGCAGGAGGGGCAAGAGCAGCTGCTGTGGGAGCACGCACTGCCGCGCACACCCCTTGAGGTGGGCAATGTCACGCGAAAGGCATTTGCTGGTTGAACCGGCAAACCCAGCCGGGGCCTGGACCCACCCCCCGTGGTCTGTGCAGGTCCCCCGCCGCTGTGGCCGACTGCTGTGCCTGTCGTAGGTCTTGACTCAGTTTCCGCACTGTTCACTCACGACCGGAAGCTCCTGTCCCAGGTCACTGCGTGGCCAGGACGGTCCTGCAGGACCTCAGCTCCCCTGCACCTGCCAGCTCCTCCTCCCACAGCCGCCGCGTCCACGGCCACTTTCCGTGCGCTTGGTTGGAGGCAGCACTTTCGGGCGCTGTCCCCGCCCTGGCATGGTCCTTCCCACTGGCATTTGCGCCCTGTGAGCCGCCTGAGGTGGTCGTTTCACTGGGCTCGGGGGGTTGGTGCTGAGGCCTGAAAGAGCCCAGAGGCCGTGGCTGGGAGGACCCCGGGCTGGGAGCAGCTTGACTGTGAGGTGGCTGCAGTCGTGAGAGGGCCACTCACGTGGCACTGGGGCTCAGAGCTGCTGACCACGCACGCACGGGGCGGCCCCCTGCACACCCGGTCACGGTGTGCGTGAGCTCTCCATCCGCCAGGGTTGAGGCATCCTTGCCGTTTCTGACCTGACTGGAGCTGTGGACTGCAAGCCAGCGCGAGACGGAAGGAGCGTGTAGTGCACCTGCAGACCAGCGTGAGGAGGCGTGGCTGTGGCTGCCTCTGGAAAAAACCCTTCGGCGTCATCTTCCCTGGGGTCCGCAAGAGTCCTAGAGGCTCATCCAGCGCAGCCCAGCCCCAAGTCCCGAGCCTGTGGTCCCGCCGTGTCGGGGCAAGTGAGGTGTCCCCGGCACAGGTCCCTGGTGTGGCCCATGCCCATCTTCCCTGGATCTGAAGATCCGAACCACAGAAACCAACAGCCTGACCCCAGCATGCAGTGCAGGCGGCGTGGGACGAGGCCGTGCGTCTCCTTTGCTTTTCTGCCTCTTTGCAGCCTCAGGAAAGCCGTCTCTTTCCCTGCCTCCGCCTTCTGCTCTATCAGAGTCAATCACTCCCTCTCCTTTCCTTGGCATTGAAGATGGACACAGTAAAATCAGCCTTAAAGCTCATGTACACTGCGGCCCGCTGGGGCAGCCAGTCCTCGGTGGGCAAAAAGCTGCTGTGACCTGTCACGATCACCTCCAGGAGCGCATCGCCCTGGCCGCTGGCTGCTCATCTGCAGCTTCCCCAGGGTCTGTGGGGGCTCACCACTGTGCCGGGCTTTGGGAACGCACACAGAATACGTCTTCCTTGTCCTCCTAGGCTTGGACGCAATTCACACATTTCGTTATGGTTTAAGATGTCTCCCTAGTGGCTCAGGGGTTCAGAGGTGGGGCTTTGGAAGGCGACAGGTTACAGGGGTCCTAAGCTCACCAATATATTTATCCGTTGATGAGCTCATGGTGGATGGAGTGTGCTGTCAGGAGCTGGGGCGTGGTTGGAGGCTGCCGGCCGCCAGCTGTGACCTGGAAGGGTGTGTCCTTATTCCCGGGGCCCCTTCTTCTCTCCGGCTCTTTCCTACTCCCTCTGCTTCCTGGCCATCACGAGTTGAGCCGCTTTCCTCCTCCACACTCTTCTGCCGTGGTATTTCAGCCTTGCCACCGGCCTAAACGCAACGGAGCTGCGGACCACGGACTGAACTCTCTGAAGCCATGAGCCCAAAGAAACCTTTCCTCTTTTACTTTGTGTGTTTCAGGGACTTTTGTCCCAGCAGCAAAACGTTGGCTAATGCGGATGTGGTGACATGTGGACATAAAACATCCATTTACTACAGATACAGAAGGATATGGCTTAAACGTGTAGTGGCAAAGAGCTTCAGCACAGTTCATCCTAGAACTACACTTCCACTCCCTCCCAGGGCAGAGCCTCAGTTGGTTTCCTCACAAACTGAGAGTGCAGGGCTAGTTAGGAAGGGAGTTTGAGATGACATGTCCAGGCGAAGTCACCTGTAGACACCTGTAGCCTGACCTCTCCCCACACCCTTCCTGCATACCCACAGACCTGGGGGTTGGACCCACTCAAAGAGCAAAGAGCCAGTTGGAAAACTGAGAAGTTGTTAAAGGAGCTAGCCAAATGGCAGGTGGAAAAAACATGGGAGAATAATAATAATCACCCCAGGAAACAGAAGGAATTTCCAGATAAGCAATTAGCATGAACTGGCAGAACTTAGAGGAGAAGAAGATAAAACATTTCCAAATGGAACCTCCATGGGAAGGGTGAGACACGGAATGGGCCCCACCAAAAGCTCTCGAGGCTGTGGAAGAAGCGGGTCAGCGGAGGAAGTGAGGTTAGAAGACAGGAAGTAGGAGCCAGCGACAGGGCCTGGCGCATGCCCACCTCCTCAGGCTGCCTGAGGCTGGAGGCGGGCAGGTGCGCCAGAAGACGCCCAAAGACACAGATCTGACGCTGAACCAAATGGAGACACAAATCTGCACATCAAAGTGGAACAGTCAGCACTGATAAGAACTGAGGAGTGCATTCGGTATGCGTAGAAGGTTAACATGAAATAATCAGTTCTAATGTACTAGCAGCAAATAAGCAGAAAGTGCTGAAAAAGAAAGGTAATACATGCATTTGACAGAAGTATAAATTGGGGCGGTATCTTTGGATGCCAGCTTGTCAATGGCTATGTACACTCTAATGGTAATCTTAATAAATAATTATTTTTTGTGGCGCTGAGGATTGAACCCAGGGCCTCACGTGTGCTGGGCAAGAGCTCTGCACCACGCCGCACCTCAGCCTCACGCGGCGGCGCCCGCGCCCTGACACGACAGGAGCAGGAGCACCGTCTTCAAAAGTGAGCAAGATACACGAGGATGATCAGGAACAGCGCACAGAGAGAGTCACGCAGAAGGGACAGTGCAGAAGAGGACGGCATGACTGTCCCGGGGGCCGAGGGGGTGCTCACACGGGGGGGGGCTCCCCTTGCTCTGGCACAGCCTTTGAGGAGACAGCAGGGGGTGGCACGAGCCTCTCAGAAGCATGACGCCCTCATGGGCTCCCGACATCCTGCAGACGTCAGGACAGAACCCCTGTGATGGCCCAAGTGGCCGCTGGGTGGCGGTCAGCGTTCACAGCCGCGTGGACCCGCCGCTGCAGTTCATGGCACCATTTCCACCTCCCCGGCTTACGAGTTGGCTTTGCTGTGCTGCTGTTTCCTCCAGAGGACACAATCAGACCGACCTGCACAGGAATCTGGCTTTCATGGATATGTAAGACTGGCGTATAGGTGCAGCCGCCGGGGGGTGCTTCCAGCCGCTCCTTCGGGGTGTATTGAAACGTTTTGTGTTGGTGCAGGTTTGCGATCACCTCCTCGCGGGGATCGGTGCACACACGGAACACATCTCAGTTCTCCCTTCATCTCCTGCTCCTCCTATCCTTCCATCTCTCAGTCTCCCATCCCCTTAGAAAAAAATCTACCTTCCTACTACTTTTATCTTGCTATTTATAATTTTTGTTCCTCAAGAAAAAAATGTGATATTCAAGCTGTGCATCTCATTTATTTCACTTTATGTTGTGGTCTCAAGGTGCATCCATTTTCCTACAAATGACTCAAGTGTATCCTTCTTTATGGCAGTGTAGTACTCCATCGTGTGTAAATACCATGTTTTTATCCGTTCATCTGCTGATGTATAAATAGCTTCCAAGCTCTGTGGGGTGTGCCCATGGTACTGTGGTGTCTCTGCATTTTGGCACCTGAACGGGAGGGAACAGCCAGGGCAGGGACTGTGGAGGTGAGCGTGGTGCGCACCCATGTGCGCGCACGTGTGCGTGTGTGTGTGTGTCTGTGTGCGTTGGGCGGGCGCTGGGGAGGGAAGGAGCAGAGGGCAGGGGTGCTGGGCCTGTGCACCCTTGGGCCAGGCTCGGCTCATGGGCCAGTGGCCTCCACACAACAGGCATGCGTTTCTCCTTGGGGGAGGAAGGCTCTCGCAGCTGGATGCGGTTCACAGGTGCTGGGAACCTGGGGCGTTCCCTGCCGCTGAGGCCGTCCGGCCTGAGACCCAGCAGAGCCCTGCGGTGCAGGCGGCAGGGGAGAAGAGGGCAGAGGAGGCGGCTCCGAAAGGACCCCGTGACATTTCCATGACAGCTCCCCTACCCCCGAACTCAGTCCCACCAGCCACAAGAGCAGGGCAGAAGGCGGGGAGGAAGTGCTGCAAGGTGCTGGACTCAGTCCCGGCCGATCTCTGCGCAGGGCGAGGGACCGGCAGCGGGGTCGAAGCCCGGAAGGAGCCAACCAGGGGGAAGTGAGACGCTGCGTGCTCAGACCTGAGCCCAAACACCACCCCTGTACAGGCGACGGGGCGGACAGCGGACGCGGAAGGGGACGCCGCGGTGACCCTGGCGAGGGGTGACCGGCACGAGAGGAACTGGGCTGCCGTCAGACGCAGAGGGAAGAGGATGGGTTAGCGGCTGCAGTCAGAGACTGAGGAAAGGCGGGAGTTACAGGGCTTTGGGTCCAGGGCACTGGCTTGATGTGGTGACATTTCCTGGCGCGAGGAGGACGAGGACACAGGCTTGTGATGCCAGCTGCAGATGCCCGGTGGCACCCACTGGGAGTTGCCAGAGCCCAGACCGGCATGGTGTGTTTGGAAGTCTGTTGGGGCGGGCGCACGTGGAGAGCTGTGGGGCGGAGCAAGGACCCCTGAGGGAAGAGCAGGGCGGGGAGGGTGGCCCCGGCCGGGGTCCCAGCACCTACTGAGGAGCAGAGGTGGAGGGACGGCCAGGAGACGAGCAGGGGCTGCCGGGTGCAGCGTGCAGATCCAAACGGGGACGAGGCCGTGAGGACTTGTTTGCAGAGGCAAAGCAAGTGCTCCAGGTGTGGGCGGGACTTGGGCAGGGGGGGGGCAGGGGTGATGCTGACCAAGGCTTTCCAGTGGTGTCTCAGTCACTGTCATGTCACCGGGACAAAGCCCCTGACACTGCTAGCGAAAGGAGGAGAGGTTTATTTTGCTCATTTTTCAGTCCTGGGCCGGCTGCCTCCAAGGCAGGGAGACAGAAGGGAAAGGCCGGGCGGAGGAAGCCTGCTGGCCTCCTGGCAACCAGGGGGCAGAGAGAAGGGAGGGGCGGGGAGGGAAGTGAAGGCCCGTGACCGCCTCCTCCAACTGCGCACCCAGCTCCAGACCCAAGCTCCAGCCGCCCGCCAGAAGCCCTGCCTCTGAGCACGTGGGGGTTTGGGGCTCTTGATCGAAGCCATCGCTGATGGTGGTGGAGAAGCAGGTGGAGTTGGGGTTGAGGGGAGAATGGAACGCGGGACAGTAAGGCCTGTACAACTTTCTCAAGATGTTTTTCCCCCTGGAGGGCGGCCGAGAGATGGAGCGTGAACAGTTCCCCCAGCGTGGAGCGGGGATTAAAGAAACGGTCCTTTGAACTGGCCAAGGCATTTTCTTTTGAGGACTAAGTGTATGTTTCTCTGCAGCCCTTAGTGGGGAGGAGAAGCCATCCATAGCTCTTCCTCATAGATGCAGGCTCTTGACAACCTGACCAGCAGTCTCTGCTTACAAAAATCCAACCTACATTTGCTTAAGCAAAAAGGGACGATTTCCTGGTTCAGATGACTGCACTGGGACCAGAGACCTGAGTTCCACTAGAGATGATCACAAACTCTCGTCCCTTTCCGTGCCCTTGAGGGTCTTGCAGACTGAAGGGTGGCGGAGGGGAGCTCCTTCGCACCACCAGGCAAGGGGGAGACGTGCTTACCAGGGCCTCCAAGTCCCGTCCTCACGGCATGGTGACCCATTGGGGAATGGAGCCTCCCCACTCTCCCAGGTGAACTCTGTAAACTCCCAGGGGAGAACTCTGGCCCTGTTGGGTTAAGTGCTCATCTCTGGAAGGAAGCCTTGTGGCTGGAGATAGGATTAGCGAGATCCCAACCCAGATCACAGCTCATCTGCATTAGTCAGCTCTCTGTCACTGTGACAAAGTGCCTGAGAGAACCAGCTTACGAGGACAAGAGGTTTCTTTCGGCTCACGGTTTCAGAGGTTCAGGGCATGGTCAGATGGGCCCTGCTGCTGCTGTGCCCTGCGGGAGCCTGGGAGCACAGAGAGATGAAAGCATCGAAAATCCTGTAGCCCTCTTCCGAGGCCCTCGTATCCTCACCTCCTCCTCCAGGCCCCAACCTTAAGGGTCCTGCCACCTCCAAGAGGGCTGTGAGCTAGGGACCAAATGATAGCACACCTCTGCGTCCTAGAAGTGAGCAGGAGCGACTCCAGGCCAGCTGAATATATAGCCCTTCCATTTGAAGTAACGATGGGCACCGTGCTGCTTTTTGGAACTCACACAGACTAGGGATCCACGTCTTCATCATTACACCTCTA
>NW_004955520.1:3628117-3631738 GCF_000276665.1 Chinchilla lanigera
TTCTTATCCAATCCTCGGTGGATGGACATTTGGGTTGCTTCCACATTTTAGCAATTACAAATTGTGCTGCTATGAACATAGGTGCACATATATGCGAGGCCTTTTATTTGTCTGTTTATTTATTATTTGTTTATACCTTCATTAGCTTACCTTATTCAAGTTCAAAACAACCATGTACACTGTGGTTTTTTCCACTACTGGGGATTGAACCCAAGTTCTCTTGCTTGTTAGGTAAATACTCTACTATTAAGCTATAGCACCAGTCTTCAGTTTTTTAAAATTTTGAGACAAGTTGCTCAGGCTAGCCTCAAACTTGAGATCTTCCTGCCTCATCCTCCCGTGCAGGTGTGTGCCACTGTCTCTGGCTCAAGTTCTTACTCACATTTGACAGGTTGCGAGGAGACATGGTTGGCGGTCAAGGGGTCCAGTGGCTGCAGGTCAAAAGCCAAGGTCTTAGCTGCCCTCCAGCCTCACCTCAGCGTGCAGCCCTGCCTCACGCGAGCATGCGGGCACGGGCAGACCCTCCAGCCCGGACGCCCGCTTCTCTCTCCTCTGCTGCAACGGCGCCAGATGGTTCAGTCTGGAGCCCAAAGATGGGGCTGCCATGGAAACAGATTTTGGTGTTTAGACAGGGAGATCATTTATTTTAAATATCTTTACATTTGTAAAATATTTTCTTAACCAGTAGCTAATTAGCCCTAAGCTAATGAAGCCATTTAGTTTATTTGGACCAAGGAAAAATAGATGGTTTTATTAGAAATAGAATGTTCTAAATACTTTTTTTTGTGGGCATTAAACCCAAGGCTTTCACAGCCCTGAGCCGCAGCCTCAGTCGAGGGTGCCCTGGAGGTACTCGGGGAGGGCGCACACCTCAACGTGCTTCTGCCTGCCTAGCAACTGGAGACTGTTGCTATGGAGAAAGAGCTTTTTCCTCTTTGAATAAGAGTCTGGTCATTCTCTTCTCTGGAGAAATGAGAAATGTGGTTGGTGGTTCAGGGGTGGTCAAGGGGAAGAGCCCCACACTGAGAAGAAAGACAACTGCCTTTTCAGCTGCTCAAGCAAACAAAATAATGGTTCGTTACTTTCTGGGTCAAACAGGAGTGTGAAAGGCTTTTTAGGGTCATTGTGCATTATGGTGTATCAAGTTTTGCACCTGTAAGAGGTGAGTTTAAATCATCCTTGCATTTGTTAGCACAAAAACATTCAATGATCAGCTTCGTCTAGGGTGGGGTGAGAAGTATGAGTCCAGAGATCAATACCTGCCCCCGAGCTCACACCGTCATTTGCAGATTGTTCAGCCTTGGCCAAGCCATTCAAAATCACCGGCATCAGGCTCTTCACCTAAAAACAGCTTACAGTAAAATACTGTGTAATACATATTCAAATGTTTTACAGGGGCTTTGGTGAGGATGACTTGACATAATGCCAGTAAAGTCCGCAGCACAGAGCTGGACTGTGTAGGTGCTCAATAAACTGAAGCTCTTGAGATCCCGTCATTTACTGTCAAGTGTAGAATGCAACTTAGATTTCTGTCAGTTAACTTAGGTGATATGGGCATGTGTATGGATATACGCATACACGTGTGTACATATGTGCGTATGGACGTGGACATGTATGCTCACACACACGCATGGTGTGCATTAGTGAAAACATTTTTCAACAGTATATTTTGTTGATCGCAGCAGTCCACCTTTACCCAGAACTGGGGCCTGGCAGGGGCACCAGACAGTGACAACACCCTCTTATTGTCCAGCCCACGACTGCTCCTGGGACAGTGACGGGGCTCTGATTATCAGCCTTTGTCAGGGAGCCGGACTGCACAGCAGCCCCGCGGGCTGAGACATAAGAACTTTCTGCTGATTTCTGGCCCCGCCCGCAGCTGTAAAAGACGAAGAAGTGCAGCTCGCCAGGACTGCTCTGGGCGTGGTGCGTGAGTCGCCAGAGGCCTGGCTCTTGGTCTGCACCGCTCTGCTCGCTGTCATATGTTTTAGGGTGTCCACAGCTTGGAGACCCCATAAACCAGGGGCCGGGAGGGGGCCGTCCCCGGGCGCACCTCTTCCGAGAGTCACAGCGTGTCTTCTCTTCTGTTGTCGCACTGGGCTCTGTAGGCATGTGCTGTCGTTCTGACACTGACAGTAACATTAGCTCCCAGGTATCGAGAGCTTACGTTATAAGCACTTTACACATATTTGCTCATAGAATCCTCACTATATTATTATTATTATCCCCATTTTCTAGCAGAGAAAGCAGCCCCGGATGATCAAACACTCGGGAAACGTCACACAGCTTCAGAACTTTCACCAGTCTCTATCTTCTTACTTCTTTATTGATCATTTCAATATTAAATTTTAGAGAACTGTAAGTGATCGATTCCTTAAATTCTCAGCATAAGGACATTTTCCTTGGGGTGCAGGGGGTGTTTAAGGAGCTCCCCAAATCTGGAGCTGGTCTAGTGGAAAGTGGGACCCTCGTGAGGATGGTCTGGCACAGTTGTTAGGGACCCGCAGATCATTTAGGGACAAGCTTACGTTCACAGAGGAAGACAGTGACTAGCGGGAGAGGTAGGAATGTCCTGCTCATGGACTCCGACACGTTTTTGAGTCGGGTCTCCCATGTTCCCCAGCTGGCCTTGAACTCCTGGGCTCATGCAATCCTCTGCCTCGGCCTCCAGAGTATCTGGGACTACAGGTGCAGGCCGTCAGGCAGGCTTGTGGATTTTCTGGGTGAGACATTTCCAAGCCCAAAATGCATGCTTTTTTTTTCCCCCATAATGCCTGAAGTTCAAGGCTTGGGGGTGGGGGCGGGAGGATGGAGATGACCAGACTTCACCTTAGATCCTTTGTGCAATGAGACAGGGGCATAAAACAAGCAAACAGAATGAAACCCGGCGGGCCCCCACCCCCAAGCTGACCGGAGACGAACACCTTTCCTTCTGGCTGTCTCCACTTGGGGCGTGCTGGACACTGCTGAGGGGCTTGGACACGGGGAGGGGGCTCGGACTGGGCTCCCCGGAGACCACTTCTGCTGCCTGCTAGGCCAGGAGACTGTTGGGAAGAAACCACTTGGGTCAGCAGATGGAAGCCCAGCGCCCCCGGCCTGGGCGGGGACCCTTCGGGAGGGGAGGGAGTGAGGACACAGGAGCGGCCAGCCTTGCGTCCACTGTGGAGGGACCGGCCTCAGAGCGCAGCTTCCCTGGGGCTGTGCAGGGGGCTGCCCTGGCGCCCTTGCCGGGAGCAGGTTTCCCCGAGAACCAGGAGGACCTGGGCCAGCAAGGGTGCCCACGGGATCCAGAGGCCTCTCTGAGGCTCCCCCCGGGGGCCAGCGGGTCGGGTCGGGTCGGGCACTGGGTGAATGAGTGTGAGCTCACTGTGACCGCGCCAACAGCGGGAGGCACCTCGGGGCGGGGCTGGCCGGGCGGGCCGGGCCCCAGGTCGGTCCAAGCGGAATCTGCCCTGCAGCTGCGCCCGGGCACGTCCGCAGAGAGCCCGTCCCAGGTCTCCGGGGCGCACACGCCCGAGCGGCCGGGCCTTATCAGGGCGGGCGACAGATCAGATCGGCTCGCAGGGAAGACTGAGCCGCAGCACCGGGCGCGGGAGCGGCCCGGCCGAGGCAGGGGCAGGC
>NW_004955520.1:3632408-3665660 GCF_000276665.1 Chinchilla lanigera
GGGCCCGGACCCCGCGCGCGAGAAGGGCGCCGCCGTGACCGCCGACGCAGCAGGTGCCTTTCGGCGGCATCCCGGGCTCTGCTGCCCTCCTCCGCCCCTCCCGCTCTGTCCGCTGCCTTCGCCTCCCGTGCGCGGACCCCGGCCCTCTCCGCACCTCTGCCCTCCTCCGCTCCCCGCGGAAGTATTGATTCTTGTTGAGCAACAGGTGCCCGGGCTGCAGGCTGAACTTTGCCTCCCTCCTCCCTCCGCCGCGCTCTGTCCCTGGGGCACCGCGGGCCTTGGGGCCGGGCGGGGATGGGCTCCCTGTGCGGTTTAATTGGAAAGTTAGTTGGGTGCGGTCCACAGGTGGAGGAGAGGCCCTTGCGGGGCTGCCGGTCCTGCTGTGGGTGCTGTGGGCGCAGAGGCAGGGCCGCGGGGTAGTGAGGTGTCAGAAATAACAGAACTTTGTTTTGAGTCCTTTGGTTCTTTTTGTTTGTAGAACTTATACACAACACAAGGTCTCTTCTTTGAATGCAGGTGATTCCCTGAACACCCAGAATGAGCCGGAAGAGACTGTGAAAAAGAAGAAGTCGGAAGCCCTGAATATCAGAGGTAGGGTCGGAGGCGCTGGGTGGTTTGCTCCCCTCGCTCCTGTGCCGGGAGGGCTGTATGCGCCCCAGTCGTGCCGGCTTTGAGCGCCGCGCCGCCTGTGTGTTTGAAGCTGGCCAGGTAACACAGACTATGACCCTGTCTCTTGCCCAATAGCGCCTTGCTTGGCTGGGAGAGAGTTGCTGCTTATGATTTATCTTGGGTCAGGTTACATCTGCTCAGATGTTGCCTGCTCTGGACCTGGATTTTCCCATCCGTGGCTATGGCTAACATGCAGCGCAGTTCGTTTTCTTTCTTTATTATTCAGTTTCGGAGGGTCCCTGGCTTCCGCCGCATGTAGGCACCGGTTCTGCTATCGAGCCCGGGCCTGCCCGGTGCTCTGCGGTTTAATCCAATACGATCTCGATAAAGCTCGGGAAGAGCGGGAGGCTATGTCTGCTGGCAGTGGCTCTGTGGCCTTGGTTACTTCTGCCAGAAACCTGCATTTGTGAAGCGACTCTCCAGTCGCTGAAACCTCCACTTTAGCCCCGAAGTGGGGTTTTGGGGAGGCCCATGGCAGGCAGCTGATTGACCTTCTTCCCAGTGCCCGCTCAAGGGCAGCAGCCTGGGGCAGAGGCCAGCCCAGGGTTCCCAGTGGACACTGCTGCAGCCCGCACCTCCTTGCGACTTCTCCCCTTCAGCGGGTTCCCGCGGGGTACGCTGGCCTGACTGAGGACTTCAGCACAGGGGAAGCAATGGGTTACCTTCCCGTGCTTTAGGGGAAGCCTCTGCTGGGCTGAGATTTGATAATATCATGAAAAGCTAATCCCAGCACTCGAGAGGCTGAGGCAGGAGGCTCACTGTGAGTTCGAGGCCAGCCTGCACTACATAGTGAGACCCTGTCTCAAAAAGTAAAAAAAAAAAAAGCTAATTTAGAGACACCTGAGTTGTAAAGTGATTCTCAGAATAGGCCTATAGGGAAATGTAGGGAACAAAACACCAATAATACATGAACTCCCCCCAAAATTCTAAATGAATTAATTAAAAATTTTTACAACGGGAATTTTCTCAAGCGCTTGGTGGTGAATCTTTTTGAGAAACCCGTAATGAAAAATCATCATCTTTTTTAAAGGTTCTTCGTAAGTTTTGTACATGTATGTGAAGGTGCGGGGCAGGGAGAAAGTGCTTCTCAGGGGACCTGACGTTCACTGTGGTGACACCTCAGCCTTTCACAGTGGTTCTCTCGGGGACCCTCCCCCGTGCTGCAAAGGCTGCACAGAGAACGGAGATGTGGACAGCGTGAGAAAGGACGAGGGGTGGATGAGGAGGTGCTGTGACCTTGTTTGGGAAACTTGGATGATTTTGCTAACTTGGGGGGTGCTAGGGATCGAACCTAGCCGTCTGCATGCTAGGCCAGGGTCTCCCATTGTTCACTATGCCCCAGTCTTGCTAATGTTTAGCCCAAAGCTTGTGGGGGTCCTGGGTAGAAAGAGGCAGTGGCGAAAAGCAGTGTGGTGCCTGTCTGAGCCTTGGTCCACAGGGATGGACGGAGGTGATGAACTCGTGGCTGGAAGGTCAGGGTTTGGCTTCCCCGAGCTAGGGACGTCCTGTTCAGCCACTTAGGCCCAAAGGGCTTAGGCCAAGCACTGGGCCTGCCCAGCCGAGCTCTGTCCTCCTTATGCAGGGGGACAGCAGTGCTGTCCCACCGCCCTCCAGTGTGCAGTCCGGGCAGGGGCAACCAGGCTCTCTGTGCGTGGACTTCGCACCAGGCGAGTCCCGTGGTGAGTCACGCAGCTTCACGCGCTCCTACTCTTACCGGGTGGAGGCCGTGATTGCGCAGGCAGTGACGGGAGAAGCAGGAGTAGCTGCAGCCCGCGGTGCGCAGCCCTGTGCCCTGTCCCCGAGGGAGGGGACCCGCAGAACGGGCCCAGGGCTGGAAAGGCCTTGCAGAAAGCGGATCGGGCTCTTCCACGCTGCGGATGGAGAACGGGCTCCGGAGAGGCTGGCAGTGTCCCCGGGTCGCCCTGGCCAGCAGCAGAGGTGCTGGAGTCCCGGGCTCCTGAGGCGCATCTGTGACCTTCCGTGACCGCGCACTGCCCCTGGTCTCCAGAAGGACGTCTTGCTTGGCTGGTGCTGACCTACCGAGGGAGGGCTCCATTGCTCTGTGTAAAAAGACCTCCCCAGGTCTGTGCGGGAACGTTTGATGGGGCTGTCGGGAGCGGAACGCAGTCCTTGGCTTTTGTTCCCGCCTCTCATCTCCTGGGGGTGAGGCAGTGATTCTGGGGAGTGCGCGGCACCGTCTACTGCAGAACAGTGCGACCGCAAGCCTTTAGAAGTCCAAGCTTTGCGCCGGTCGGTTTTAGGTAGTGGGATCAAACCTGGCACTTCCCAAAGGCCAGTGTCAGGGAGGCGGCCCTCGAGTTTCAGTAGTGAGCAGTAATCCTGGCGTCACTCGAGAAGAAATGCCTTTCAGGGATCGTCAGCAAGGTCTCTCCCTTCACCAGCATGCACTCCGAGAAGACCCAGCGCTCGAGCACCACCTCTCCCCTTGGCCGCAGCCGCCAGGCTCTCCCGAGCTCTGGGGCGCTTGGCAGCTGTCCGTTCACGCCGTTGCCAGCTTGTGACACGGGCCGGTTCCTGTAGGTTTTCAGACAGACGGGCCAGGGGCAGCGGTTCCCTGACTAAGGGAAGCTCGGGCGCTGTGATGAGTCAGGTGGTCCCGTGGGAGATCTGCAGAGTCACTTTGGTCTCCAAGGTAACCTCCTGGAAGTGCTTTTCTGAGTCTCGGATGGGGTCGCCGCAGGGTGGAGGCAGGAGTCTGGACAGCAAGCAAACGAGGTGTGCACACGGCCGATGCTCAGGGGCTCCTGGCCAGAGCGGCCCTGCCTTGCGGGTGCCCTGCTCGTGCCAGCCTCACTCACACCAGCCCCTCCCAGCCGTGCACCGTCACCCCGGCCCTCCCGAATCTCCTCAGCCTCCTCGCCCCCTCCATCTGCATGTCCCCCTCTCGGCTCACCTGAGCACCTCAGGAGAGGAGCGGCTATTGCCAGCAGCCCTGTTTCCCGTTCTGCCTTTTCCAGCTGTGAGCCCTGAGGCAAGTCGCTTCCCCTGTTAAGCTTCAGCCTCCGGGACGTGTGAGGGAAACTTTGCTGGCAGAGTCAGAGCTGCAGTGTCCCGTGAAGTGTGGTCACTTGAGTCCCTGCAAATTCTCCCGGTGACCCTGGGGTGTGGAGGGGAAGGTGGACTCAGAACCTGGGTGCTGTGCCTGCGTTACACACACGGAGCCCCGGGGGTCTTGCTGGCCCGCGGGTTTGCACTCAGCAGCAGCACGTGCCTCGCTGGGGCAGTGGAAGCGACTCTCGGGACTCTCGGGCGGGGCTGAGGTTCTGCGTTCGCTTCTCCCCCTCCCCATCCCCTTCTCCTCCCCGCCCCCTTCCTCTTCATTTATTTTGTGCCCCATTTATTCCAGAGTTGTGTTTGTGTCTTCAGTTTCTCCTGCGATGTCTTTCTCTCTGGCAGCCTCCTCCTCTGCAGGGTCAGGAACAGCTCCTTGCTCTCCTGCGAGGGTCCTGTCCACGTGGCCGGGGCTCCTGTGGGTTGATCCCACCGTGGACTCTGTGCAGAGCTTTGTTTCATGACGGTGGGTCAGCACACGCTGCCGCTTCAAGGCGACGTCCTGCAGACCCCAGTGGCTTTTTGGATGGGCACCCACCGATGACCTGGGCAGGCTCGTGCGTGTCCTTAAAGGGAACCCAAAGATCTCGCGATTTTCTTGGTCTTGTGGGTTGCTGCAGCAGGCGACCACAGTGCTCTTGAACGGCCAGATTTTGATGAGTCCTCTCAACCGCACACGCTGTGTCCGTATTTCCTGTCCCTTTGACCGGAGGTTCACCAGATTCGCTAAATTTAGTCTACGTCTAACTGTTGAGCGCCCGCTGCTCTTGGCTGAGGATTGTGTGTGTTCCACGCCGTGCTGGACACCGTTAGAAACCATTCCTGTCATTAAAGGGAGCCACAATTTCTCTTGGTGTCTGCAGAATTTAAATTTGTTTTGTGGTTTTGAGACAGGGTCTTGCTGTGTAGTTTTAGGCTGGTCTCAAACTCTCGGTGGTCTTCCTGCCTCAGTTTCCTGGTGCCGGGAGTACAGGTGTGTGCCATCCTGCCGACTGCAGAGTTCTCATTTTGTGTTGTGGCAAGTGGCTCCTTGTGCAGTGGGAACTCGCTGGAGGCCGAGCGGCGGTGGAAGACAGAGTAGAAAGCTGCGCTCCCCTACCTCTCTGTGTGCGTTTCAAGGAGCCTGGAGGACAGACAGGACGCAGGAGTGGCCCGGCCGGCCCTGTTCCCCGCCTGGTGGCCTCTGACGGTGGCAAGGTGGCCTCTGGTCAGAGTCTCCCTCGCTGCGCTCCCTCTGCCCGGGCTCCCTGGGTGCTGGTGGTGTGGCTGGGTTTGTTTCCCGAGGAACAGCCGGCGCTGCCTCTCACTAAGAAGGCAGAAACGCGGAGCTGCGGGTGTCCATACACGGGCCCTGCCCCTCACGCGCCCCTTCCCCGCCAGGCGTCCTCCTGCACGTGATGGGTGACGCCCTGGGCTCCGTGATCGTGGTCGTCACGGCCGTCATATTCTACGTGCTTCCTCTGACGAGCGAGGAGCCGTGTAACTGGCAGTGCTACATCGACCCCAGCCTGACCGTCGTCATGGTCATCATCATCCTGTCCTCCGCCTTCCCGCTCCTCAAGGAGACGGCCACCATCCTGCTGCAGATGGTGCCCCCGGGCGTCAACATGGAGGAGCTGGGTGAGTAGCGGGGATCAGGATCCGGGGCTGCGCAGTTCATGCCCCGCGGGACGCAGGGGCGGCATGTGGTGTCCTGTTTTTGAGACAGGGTCTTGCTGCGTAGCCCAGGCTGGCCTTGAACTCGCTGTGACCCTCCTGCATCAGCCTCCCAAGTGCAGGGATTACAGGTGAGGGCCACCACGCCCAGGCGGCGTGTGGTTTCTATCCTGAGGAGTACTCGAATCACCTAGCAATAGAGATGCCCGCCCCGTGGTTGGCAACCCGGCAGATGAGCCCCAGCGACAGGAACCGATGTCCTTCCCACCTGTGAATGTCTGACTTCACTGCAGCCTTGAGTGTGCGGTGCATGGCCGGTACCTCCTCCAGGGCTCTTTTGTTTCTTTCGCAGTTCTGGGGACAGAACCAAGATTGCACTGAGCTACAGCCCCAGCCCCTGTCTCTGTCTTTTGAGACAGAGTCTTACTAAGCTGCTCAGTTGCCCAGGCTGGACTCAAACTCACAACCCTCCTGCCTCAGCCTCTTAGTGCTGGGATTTCAGGCGTGCACCACCATGCTGGGCAAGAACTTCATTTTTATTACTTTAAAAAAAAACAAAACTTAAATCATTTATATTTTAGATCCCAAATTTTATGGGCACAGTCCCTGCATCTCAGCACGGTAATAAGGACAGGGTTCAAATTCAGACCCTTCCCTCGTCTGTGGGGGAATGCTGCCTCTGGTTGCCTGAGTAGAAGTCAAAGGCTCGCTTTGGTTACACGCATCCCAGGGGCGGTGTTGCAGACACCGTGGGTCTCCTGGGCCGGAGCTCTGCAGGCGCTGGTGACGAAGTGAGTGGTGATCTTGTCCCCGAGTTTCCGGGTGCGGATTGTATTTTTATAGAACAAGACCTCGTTGTGAGCATTTCTTTCTTTCTTTTCTTTTCTTTTTTTTTTTTTTTGGTACTGGGAATCGAACTGGGGAGACCTCGCTGAGATAGCTGCTATTGTTTGATTTACCTTGGCCCCACCCGGAAGTGGAGTAGAACCTGGAAGAGCTGATTTCATGGCGCAAACCTGGAATTCAGCTTGCCTGGGTCCTGCTACACTGAGTGGCTGGACCTACTGTCCCCTCGGAGGGTGTCATGGAAGGGTGACTTCAGAGTGGCCTTTCCTTGTTTGGTGCTGATGCTAAGCACGGACCTCCCCACCCCACCCCGCCACGTCTCCGCCAGCCCAAGCCTGGCCAGTGCTGGGTTTCACGGTGTCTGTTGGTGCTACAGGGAGTGCGGGTGGTCGGAGGGGAGGGGTTGCAGCTGAGCGGACAGGCGGCGCTCTGCCTTTCCAAGGTCTAGTTTGCTTCTGGGGTAGCGGGGGGGGGGGCAAGATACATGCAGAAAACCCACAGTGTACGGTACACTGCCTGCCTTTCAAGTTTTTTTTTTTTTTGAGGCAGATTTTTGCTGTGTAGTTCAGGCTGGCCTTGAATTTGAGGCAGTCCTTCTGCCTCAGCCTCCCCGTGATGGGATTGCATGTATACGCCACGCTGCCGGCCTTAAGAGCATATTTTTAAAAGACAGGAATAACGACAATAGGGACCCTTAATTTACCCCAGGCTAGGCACTGTTCTAAGTGCTTGTGTCAGCTTGCTTCTGTGCTGAGCATAATCCTGCGAGGAACTCTCCTCATGGTTCCTAATTTTCCGGGAAGGAGGGCTCGTTTACAGCAGGGCTGGGTGGATTCCCGAGGTCATACGGCACACCGGGCTCCCTGCTCCCGCTGACAGCGGGGTCTTTGCTCACAGACAACTGTCTGTTCTGTCACTTAAATGCACACATTCTGGAAAGTATGGAAAATGCAGAAAAGCCCCAATAAGAATAGAAATTGCCACCCTCAGTTTTTTCTGTGTGCATTGTACAACACTTCCAAAGATCGTGCTGTGTGTGTAGCTCAGCTATTTGCTTTTGTCCTTTGAAAATACCTCTGTACATTTCCTCGTAGCCTTAAATATGCAGCTTAGTTTTAACAGCTGTCCCCTATCCTGCTGGAATAATGGGTTTAAAGGTTTCTGTGTTGCTTCGTTGTTTTTTTTTCTCTTCATTACTATGAAGAGCATGACCCAAAGTGTTTGGGTTACATTCCCAGCACTGGAATGGCTGATTAATGTTTTGGATGCTTCTTGCCAAACGAGTGCTTTTCAGAGACCTCTGTGTTGTCCTTGGGTGCTGTGCTCAGGGGCCCTGGGCCTTTCCCCTCGGTAAACTTCCTTCCTTGAAGGCCTCGCTCGGGGCTGGCAGCGCGTAGGCCAGGCCCTCGGAGAGATGGCGGGAGCCGGGTGCGTGCGGGCCCAGCTGGTGTCTTGCCCGGCGTGCCGCGCCGCGGTGTGCTCATGTCGGGAGCTGGGCCCACCTGGAGCCACGCTTGCCGTGGCGCTCACAGTGGCTGTCTGCTCTTTCTGTCCTAGTGAGCAAACTCTCCACCGTGCCTGGGGTCAGCGGTGTGCATGAACTCCACGTGTGGGAGCTTGTGAGCGGGAAGATCATCGCCACCCTGCACATCAAGCTCCAGGAGGACAGAGCGCGGGAGGAGGCCAGCAAGAAGGTCCGGGAGATCTTCCACCACGCCGGCGTCCACAGTGTGACCATCCAGTTCGAGAGCGTGGACTCGCGGGAGTCCTCGGAGCACGAGGACTTCCTGCTGGTGTGCAGCAGCCCCTGCGTGTCCCAGGCCTGCGCGGACAAGCTGTGCTGTCCCCCTGGGGCTCTGCCCCTGGCCCATGTCAACGGCTGTGCGGAGCACAATGGGGGCCTAACTCTGGAGAGCTACCGGAGCAGGAGGGACCCGGCGGACGTGGCCATCGAGGTGCCCGGGGACGGCTGTCTCGGCAGTGACCATGCGGAAGCCCCTCCCAAGGCCCAGGAGGACCAGCGCTGTGAAAACAGCACGCATTTCTAGCGTGGGGTCCACGGCTCAGACTGTGAGCGAGGGCTGTGGGGTCAGCAGTGTGGCTCTGTGAACCATGGGCTCCGCATGCGTCAGCGTGTGCTGGCTGCGTGCAGGAGAGGTCAGGGCCTGGGGTCGGCGGAACACATCGCTGGTTTTGAGGTTCCGCTCACCCTTCCTGTGGCCTGTGCATTTTCTAAAGAACTGCACTAGGGCATCCACCGGGGTGTGCAGGCTGGGACTCCGGGACTGCGACACACGATTCCCTGCCGTTCCTGCTTTCTGATCTCTGCGGTGCTGGGGAGGGGATCCAGGGTGAGCTCCCAGGTGAAAGCTCAGCAGCCAGCCACTTGTTTGCAGACTGAGTGCCGCATCCGGCTGACTCAGGGGAGTTCTGCCTGAGGTCGTAGGAACAAGCAGCGGAAGGACAGAGCAGCTTGTCTTTCTCACTCTCCTGGAAGATCAGAAAAGAGGGCAGTTAGTTTGGGCACCGCAGAAGGATCTTTGGTGCATTTTGTGGTGAAGGTAAAGGACTGGCTACTCCGGTAGGGACTGTCTGCCCGGGGGAGGCGGGTGCCGTGTCAGAGAGCGGGAGAGAAGGCCCCCCGCCTTCCGCTGGTCACCGAATGGTAGCGTCTCCACGTGCAGCATGTTCTCTCCACTTGGAAGTGGGCAACATTTCCGCTTTTTAAATTATGATCCAAGTACCTATTTGCTGTCTTCTAAAATCTCCAGCTGGCCGTGTCCTTTTCCCCTTGATGGTGATCTTCCTGTCTGTCCCGGGGGTCCTGGGTCTCCTTCTATACGATCACATTGATCTGTGCAGCATTTGCCAGGGGGAAATGAGCACTTGTGACTTCGAGAGGCCGTTCCTGCCCAATAAACCAGCTCGACTGCCTTGTGCTTAATTAGAGTACTGTGAGGTATTTATTATAGTTACCAGCTGATAACTCGAGGGAAACGCCGGGTGGAAAGGGAGAATTCAGTTAACTGCTGCTTCCGATGTTTTGAGGAGCTTAGAATTTTCTTTTAGGAATTGTTACCAACTTCAAATAAATTTATTATAATCTGATTCAGACACATAACGCAACTGTATTAAGTCGTGGAGAAACATCTGACATGGATTCAACACATTGTTTAGGCACCAGGATTTAAATAGTCCTGAAGATCTAAGGAAATGGATGTTACTTAGAGAATTAGTGTCTGCTTCGGTAGGTTGCAAAATTGACTGAAAACACCCCCTAGGCTGTAAGCTTTGAGCCCTATTTAGAATCTGTTCAGGATTCCACAGAAGTTCTGGGGTGATCACAGAAACAGCATCTACATTATTTAGGGAGATTTCGCTTTGCCAGGCACAAGAGCAGAAGCCTGCAGTCCCAGCTTCTCAGGAGGCTGAGGCAGGAGGATCACTTGGTCAAGAGAGTTTCAGGCCAGCCTGGGCAACATAGCAAGACCCTGTCTTAAAAAAAAGAATTGTCCCAATCCTAAATTCAAAGGCTGATAAGTAAGCAGCTGGGATCAGTAGCATAGGAAATTGTTTGTACCTTGGAAGTTCGTTATTTGAAATTAATTTGGCCATCAATAGAGAAGTACCTAAAAATGTTCTTAACTCTAGAAGTTCATTAGGTTAGCTTAGATGCACTTTATAAGCTGAAGGAGTAGAAAATAATGAGATGGCACCTTGATTTTTAGCATTCAATGTGTGACATGCAAGACATAGAGATCTCCTAGAAGAAACTGCAGGGATCTGTGAGATACAATCTTTTTTTTTTTTTAATCCTTTTGGTACTGGGAGTCAACTCAGGACCTTGCACTTGCCACTGAGGCGCTGTGCCACTGAGCTGTATCCCCGGCCCCTAGCCATACTCTTATGTACATATTGTTTGAGACACTGTAGCCACAGCAGAAGAAGAAATTTATCTGTTCCAAATTGGAAGTTCTAACTTGATTCACAACATAGTGCCTTTATTAAATGGGAAAAACTACAATTTTATAGATTTTGTGCAACCGGCTCAAGGAATGCACTTTAGTTTGCATCTAAATAATGTTCTTTAATATCTACAGTATTTTTTCGGAAAGGGACAGGCACTTAATTCCAAAATAATTAAATCTAACCTCAGAAGACTACCTTGACTGAGATTTATAAGCACATCAAATTGTGGATCTGGAAATAATACCTTTTTAAGATGGAGTGGCTGACGCCGGGCGTGGTGGCACACGCCTATAATCCTAGGACTCAGGAGGCTGAGGCAGGAGGATCGTTGTGAGTTCGAGGCCAGCCTGAACTGCATAGTGAGAGCCTGTCTCAGACAAAAAAAGAAAGATGGAGTGGCTGAGTGTGTTTAGTGTCCAAAAATCCCCCATAAAGGCAGTAGTTTTGCATTGGGTCACATTTGCCACCAGTTCTGTGAAACCAGCTGTGTAGTGTTTTACTGGGTTCTATGCTGCCCTTGAACTGACATGGCTTTTATTTATTTATTTATTTATTTAGTGCCAGGGATTGAGCTCAGTACCTCATGCTTGCCAGGCAGGCGCTGTGCCACTGAGCTAAATCCCCAGCCTTTATTTTGTTTTATTTTTTGTTTTTTTGAGAGAGGGTCTCACTGTGTAATTCAGGCGGGCCTTAAGCTCACTAGGTAGCTCAAACTGGCCTCGAACTTGTGGTGGTTCCCCTGCCTCAGCCTCCTGAGTGTTGGGATTATCGGCATATGCTACCATCTCTGGCTGACTAGCCTTTTAATCCTCCCAAGGAACTGCAAAAGAATTTTCTTTTTCTCTCTGTGTGAGCAACACTGGATGAACAATGTACTTAAAACAATAGATTTAGTAGAGTAGAAAAACACTGACCCTTAGTTTGTGTTCCTGAATTTTAGGTTCATTCTAGAGTATTCTTTCCTTTTTTTTTTTTAAGTACTGAAAGCAATTTTTTTTTCCTGCAGTGCTGAGGATCAAACCCAAGGCTTCATGCATGCTGGGCAGAGGTCCTACCACTGGGCTGAACCCCACCCTGGAAATCTGCTTATAAACCAAGTACCAGTCCATGGCTTTCTCTGTGCAGGTCAGGGCTCGGCGTCCCGTGCTGGCCGGGCATCTACTGCACTGGCACTTTCCATACTCCTACCCACACTGGTTCAGACAAGTGAGCAGAAATACTCAGTCTGCTTCACTTTCCAGCGTCCACCTTGGATTTTGAAGATAGAGGTGAAGTTTTTCATGCTATTTGCCTGTTAGGGTTACCCTTGGGCCACCGGTCTCCAGTGTTGACAGAAAAAATATTGTCCCTCAACATTGTTGATTAGATGCCAATAAAAAGAGGGAAACACTCTTTGGGGAAGAATTTAAGATACCATACTTAGTTACTTTTCTGTTTTTTTGCTACAGTTGAGCAAATGCTAGTGGTGGTAAATCAACAACCCCAAAGTTTAATGGGAATGTTTTGCATGTCAAAAAAACAAAAACAACAGAAACCAAACCAAACAACAACAAAAAACCCTGCCACAAGTCCCAGAGGCAGACGCTGCGCTACACTAAGGCAGCTCCACAGGACGTGGGGACGTGGAGAACTCCTCTGCTAGGCCGAAACCTGCTTCCACAATGATCACCCTTTTGGGGCGAAGAGAGGAAGCAACAGCCTGGCTCCACCACAGTCGCTGGGGCAACCCGAGCTGGGGCAACCGGAGCTGTCTCCAGCACCTCCCCACCCCAGTGGTCCCTAGTTCTGAACCACTGGCTAGAATTAAGGGCAGGTTAGGGACACTGTTGTTGGCGGCCCCTCCAAGGGCTGACAGACCTTTTAGTATCACTGTTTCTGCAGAATTCGCTCTTTAAAATGGGTTTTATTTTATTATTTTATTTTTCGGTATTAATGGTTGGACTCAGGATCTTTTGTATGCTAAATAGGTGCTCTACTCTAGAGCAATACCCTTGCCAGACAAGGTTTTTGTTCTGTTTTTGAGACAGGGTCTCCCTATGCAGTTCAGGCTGGCCTTGAACTGGCTATGTAGCCCAGCTTGGCCTCAAACTCTTGGCAATCCTCCTGCCTCAGCTTCCTGAGTGCTGGGATTATAGGTGTGCACCGGCAACCCTGGCTAAGATTGTTAAAAATAAAACTATTCATGAAAATGGTGGTTGTCTTGATATAGGAATTTTGGAAATTATTCAGTTGGGGAAACAGAAAGCCTTTGCAAATCCCATTTTTCAGCCGGTCCCTGGGGCCATGAGTCTGATGAGGGAAGAAGCATTTGCTGGTGTTTTTCAGTGTTGATTTCTTCAGTTCATGATTTTCCTCAGTTTGATGAGCCCAGTGCTAAAAAGGCTAGAAAATATCAGCGCACTGATTCGTGGTCCCCTCCACTGTTCTTACAATCACCAATTTTAGACCTGTTGCTCTTGTCAGCTCTTGGTAAGCGTCCGTCTTGGTGCTGAGGCGGAGTTTAGTCATTAAAAAACGCTTTGTTGCTGGTGGCGTCCTGAGTCCCTCGCCAAGTGCTGTTTTCTCAGAGAGGGCAAAATGCATTGATTACATTTCAAAGTAGCGTGCTTTCTAATGTACTTTCCCACCCTTGTAGTTAAAGACCGTGAGACAGACAGACGGAGACAGACAGATGAGAGAGGGAGGCTACGCTTCCTGATATGGATTTTGAGTTTAGATGAGGGACCGTCTGTCACCCGTAGTGAGCTGTCACCTTTGTGTGCTCCTGAGCGTATTTACAAGCCAGGGGCCGCGGGAGGAGCGAGGTCTGGGAACCGGGACACCAGGTTCTGCACTGGCACCTGCGTCAGACCCGGCTCTGCAGTGCGAGCCCCGTGCTGGAGGAGTGAGCCCCTGAGCCGATGCCCTCTGGCATTGCCCACGCCCCCCTTTCCAGCCTGGCCTGTTCTGTGTACCTCGGACCTGCTTAATGTTTGCTCAGTAATCCACTGTTACGGCTTAACAGAAAGCCAGCCAGAGTCACGAAATGCGTCTGATTTCTGAGAACAAAGCAGAGAGGATGGCTTCGGAGATAGGGCCCTTCCAGGGTGTCTGGCACTGTGTTACAGTTCTGTGGAGTGTTGTTGCTTAAAGTCCTTCATGCCTCACCACTGATTCTGCCAAAGTGTGACTGTCACATGGGGGGACCCTTGAAACTTCAAGATGCAGGGTTCAGGTGACTCATTTTCCGCTGCATGTGAACCCCACAGCCACGTCTGTGCGGCTGTGCACCTTTCCGGGGGGGAAGATGTTCAATGGTGCTGTCAATAAAAATGTTTAAAGAGTGAAAATGTGGCCCCCGTGTTTGTGGGCATTACACAATGCTGAACTCACTTTGTCTTTGCCAGATTTATACCCAGCTCACAGACACTTGGTTTGGTCGTGATAAACTGGCCTGATTCTCCTCTGCATCTTGCCAGTCTCTTGCTCACGCCACTGCTCTTGCCCTGACCACCTGCAGAACCACGAGACACGCACGTCCTCCAGATTCGGTCACTGTGACAAATTCCTGAGCGAATCGACTTGTAAAGACAGAAGGTTTATCTTTCTCGTGTGGAGGGTTCAGCCCAGAGCAACGGGCCCATCGCTTTTGGCCGTGGTGGGATGGCGTGTCAGGGTGGGTGTGGGGCAGAGCACAACACGTCCATCTCAGCCTGGGAAGCAGATCTGGAGCAGCTAGAACGAACGGGGTTTCCGCTGCCCTCTTCAAGGCCACACCTAAGAGCAGGAAGATGTCCCAACAGGCCCAGCCTCCCAGCAGCTCCCGCTGGGGACCTCACCTTGAGCACTTGGTCTCCGGGGGACATTACAGATCCAAACCCCAGCTGGTCACCTAGGCCAGCGGGGCACCTGCCTGCCTTCCTGGTGGACACGCAGGCCCTGGGTTGTGCTGCAGGATTTGTACGGAGGGGACGCCTGGGCTTTAGGGAATGGTGCACATGCCCCCAAGACTAGCAGGTCTCTCCCACAGCTGCCCGTGATCTTTATGAACCCTGACTCAGAGGAACGGCCTTGCAGGTGTTTCCACTACCTGGCTTGGCCCGTCTGTTATAAATCACTGTACACTCACGTGAACTGCGAGCCGGCCACCCCGGCTCCCCAGGAGTCTGCAGGCTGACATGGAGCTTGGTCAGGCTGACCAGCCCCGTGGGACCCCAGGGGACCTGTGCATCGCCCAGGCCTGGGGCATCCTGGTGCTGGGTGTGTCCTGGGGTGCAGTGCTGCTGTGACATCTCCAGCCGGCTGGCACATCTGCAGTTGGGGCCGCACGGCTTGCCGCAAAGCTCGCCGCCTCCAGCAGTGAGTACAGTGCAGAGGGAGGGACGGACGCCGCGCCTCGGCCGGCTCGCCCCCCCTGTCCCCCTGCCCGGTTCCAGTCGGGCGCTCCAGGGCATCATGGTGAGCACTTACTGCTCATCCCCTGTCTCTAGAATCAGGCTCCGCCAGCCGGGTTCGTCAGCCCCTATCCCAATACCCGGAACAGAACCTGGCATGTGCCAGAGGCTCCATGAATACTACAGAATGAACGAGCGAAGAAGCATAAGGCTGGATGAATAGGTTCACTCCTGTTACGTTGACCCCAGGGCTTTCACACTGAGATACATCCCGAGCTCTTCTTGACTTTTCATTTTGAGACAGGATGTCACGAAATTGTTAAGTTGTCCAGGCTGGGGTCGAACTTGCCCTCATCCTCCAGAGTGCTGTAGTTGGGCGTGCCCCGCCGGGCCTGACTGCAGCGCTATCTTCATGTTCACCCGTCCCGTGGTGTCCCTGCTCCTCTCAGGTCCACCCCGGGCGCTCTGATCAGGGCTGTTGCAGAGGCCTCCCGGCCACCTCTCACTTCCTCCTGGCTACACTCTCTGTTCCTGTCCTCTGGGGAGGGACAACGCCTTCCACCTTGGCCCTCAGGCTTCACCCAGACGACAGGCTCTTGGTGACACCCAGGGCCTTCGCACGAGCAGGGGCTTTGGGCTGGCTCCGTGCAGACCAGGAAATTGTTTTTGGTGGCCTGGGGATGGAACCCAGGGCCTTTGCACTGAGCTACATCCCCAGCCCTTTTTTAAAGGTTATTTTGAGATAGGGTCTCGCTACCCGGATAAGTTGCCAGGCTGGGCTCAAACTTTTTTTTTTTTTTTTGGTTTTTCTCTGGTACCGGGAACCGAACTCACAACCTTGCGCTTGCCAGGCAGGCGCTTTTGCCGCTGAGCTAAATCCCCAGCCCCTTGGGCTCAAACTTTTGATCCTCCTGCCTCAGCCTCCCAGAGTGCTGAGATTATAGGGTTGAACCACCACGCCCAGTGAAAACCGGGTTCTATATGTGTTGCTGAGTAGCTAGAATGCCCCTTCCTGCTCCCACCTAGTATGTCAGAAAGTCAGCTCACCTTCTCAGCTGCACTTGCCAAGTTACTTCCTGTCTGGTTTCTCTTTCTGTTACCTTCTTCCTCTTCCACATTGCTGTGTTACTTTGTCCCAAAGGTGTCTCCTGAGGACTACTGTGGGTACCTCTTACCCACTGCCTCCTTTGGAGGCTGCCAGACACCCCGTCCTGTGTGTGGATGGCCAGGGTGAGCCGGGAGGAGGCTGACTCTTATTCTGTCTCCACCACTGGGTCGCGAGTGTCCCTGCGCCCTCAGAGAGAGTCCAGCCTAGGGCTAAGGTGTTCGGGGCGCATAACCACGCTGGCGGCGTCCTGGCGTGTGCGGGTGGGGGCTGCAGAGGAGGACTGAGTCCCTGGGGCTGGGCGATGCAGGTTGCGAGCGGCAGTGATAACAGCTGGGCCTTATCTAATGCAGAAGATGGGCCTGAAGAGGACCTGCGTGGCCTGGGCTCGAGGCGCTGACCTGTGGCCTATGCCCTAAGTATTCGGGAGGAACAAGTATTGCCCTGCAGGGACGGGCTGCTCTCCAGCTTTGCTTTCTCTGGGGAGATGTCCTCAGGCAGCACCTCGGCAGAGGGGCAGGGTCAGACCCCCAGGACGGCCAAGCGCTGGCGCTTCGAGTGCTGCTGAGGGACGTGAGCTGTGCTGAGGGACGTGACGTGGACGTCCATTACGCGTGGGCACGGGGAAGTCTGGGTTAAGCAGTCTGTCTGCTGCTGAACGCCGGCTCTACCGTGCCAGGCCTTGGCCTTTGGAGGGACACCATGGAGGGTCCCGTGGGCCCGTGGCTGTGCAGGGGCCCCACGTCTGCCTCGGTCCTCAGAGTGCCAGGGTGGCCTGGAGGCCCGGCTGGTGTCCCATAGGATGGGGTGGTGGCTCCACTGAGAGGCCCAGGCCCCAAACCGGCAGCAAGGCCGTGGCTCTGCTTCCTGTCTCAGTGCTTCGCGTGCCCCGTGCGTGCCGATGACACGACCATGTGCACCTAACCCTGGCCAAGGCCGAGAGCCGCACAGCCCTGAGAAAACAGCTTCCCCTCCCTGCGGAGCCTGCGCGCCTCCGCACTGTGTCCCCGAGGAGAGGACACATCTCCTGAGGGTGACAACTACACAGCTCCCCGCATCCCCATGCCCAGGAAGCCCTCCGCGGCCCCACTGCCGCAGGGTCAGCACCAGGTGAGGGTCACACAGAGGCGCTGAGCCAGCCTGGGGCCCACGTTCTCGGTGTGTCACCCAGCACCGGGGCCCTGCCGGGTGTGTGTGCGTGAGTGAGTGTGTGTGATCCCCGGAGCGGAGGTCCGTGTGTCCTCGACCGCAGGCGTCCCTGGGGCCCCCGCTGCGCGGCACTGGTCGCGCTCAGCACCCCAGGGGAGGGACGCTGGGGGCCGGGCAGCCGTGGGTCCAGCTCTGCGGTGGGGAGCAGCGTCCTATCTGCGCGGCACACTGCCGGGGGCCCACACCCACTCCACACGGGAACAGGGCCTTCGGCGCTGATAAGCAAGCGTCCTTTGTCCTGGCTGGGGCTGAGGGGTCTCTTGCTCCCCGCACCCCCGCCTTTGCTATGCCGCTCTTGCCTCTGTTGAAGCAGTTTTCCTGCTCCGTGGCAACAGAACAACGCAGTGAAGGTCTGTGCGGTATTTTGGAGAATCCCAAACTCAGAGGAAAACATGCTTCATAAATGGGTCCGAGTCCGTTCTCCAGCTTGTTTTGAGAAGAGTTCACAGTGTGTTCTGGCCATCTTCCCAAGGCAGGGCAGGATCAATTTTTAGGAGCCCCTGTCTGTAGTGCGTAATGCTCCCACTCCCTGTGTGGAGCTGGTGTGCGGGTGACGCGCCTGAGCTCCTGCTCTCATCCCCTCTCCTCCGCCCCTCCCTCCCTCTCCTCATCGCTTCCCCCATGAGAAAGATCTACGCTGTGGAGCTGCCCCGGAAGGACCATCGCCCTCTCCTGCCAGCCAGCGGGTCAGTGACGGCCCGATGCTGGGCGGGCATTGTGTATGTGTGGACTTTGTTCTTTTTTTTTTTTTTTTTTGTCTTTTTGAGACAGGGTCTCGCTATGCAGTTCGCTGGCCTTGAACTCGCAACGATCCTCCTGCCTCAGCCTCCTGAGTGCGGGGATTACAGGTGTGTGCCGCCATACCTGGCTTGTGTGGACGTTGATCCAATGTCCCCAAGCCATCTCTTTTTATACCTTTCGGTCCCTCTAACTTCCAGTTCATGTTACTTCTATGACAGCAGAAAAAAGTTATGTAAAATGCGTATTTACTTCACAATGCTCTGGGCGTTCTGAATTCTAATGGCATTTGTTGCTGCTTCTAAAGCATTAGCGTCTGATTATCTGTTCTATCCATTCAAGCAAATAGCACGTGTGAGAACCTTTTAAAAATAAGCACAATGAGGGCCGGGGTGTAGCTCAGCAGCATAAGTGCCTGCCTGGCAAGCCTGAGGTCATGAGTTCGATTCCTGGTACAAAAAAAAAAAAAGCCAAAAACAAAAAAAAAAAGAATAAGGACGATGAAGCAGTGTGTCCACCCTGCTATGGCCAGGTCCTCGCGTGGTTCATACGACTTCGGGGTTTTTGGTGGTGCAGGAGATGGAGCCCCGGGCCCTGCACGGGAGCCCGTGGTGCCCGTAGCCGCCCCCAGCCCGGGGACCTCATGTAATCCGGCGAGGTCCGCACAGTCAGTCCCTCTTCCTCACCAGGAAGAGAGGAGCAGAGAGTCTGAAGGACTCGCTGGACTCAGCAGCAGCAGGGTCTCTGGCGGTGTGGCCTCCGTCCTGGTCACTGTCCCGTGAGGTCCCGACTCGGGAATCCGCAGAGCCATGGGCCCGGGGACTGGCACCTGGCGCCTGTCACTGAACCGCTGGCAGTGGAGGGCAATGGTCCTTCCTGAGGCAGCTCCAGCAGCACCCGCAGGCGTCTCCTCCAGGACCCCACGGCTTCACCTGGCCTGACGGTTGGGTCGCCCACCTGTTCATGCTGCTGGCACTGTGCTCCCCACAGGCTGGGCACAGTGCCAGCCTCAGAGGAGCAACGCAGAGGCAGGAAGCAGGGCAAAGGCTGTGGAGCTGGAACTGGAGTGTGGAGGCCAGGCTCAGCAGGCCTGAGTGTCCATTAGTGACCCAGCCGATCTGTATGCTGTCCGTCAGAGCCCCGATGGCCTCCTCGTACAAGAGGGTTCCCTCGGGGGCTGTCCGGCCAGCGAAACCCTCAGTGTCTCTGACAGACGCTTCCTCGGCAGCATACCCCGAGGTGACCGTGTGGCCTCTGGAAGGTGAGAGGCGCTTTTAGAGGTCAGGCCTCCCTGGCTGCTCTTAGGAGCAGCTCCGTGTATTCAGGGAGACAGCTGCTCTGTCCCTGACTGTGAACTCACTTCCTTCCTCTCACCTGGTTCGTACCCAGAGAGTCTGGATTCCAGAACACACAAACTGCCAGTCGGTGCCAATGGCAGGAAGTTGGGAAGTGAAGCTGAGCCGGCTGTGGTGGCCACAGGCCTGTCATCTCAGCACTCCGTGAGACGGAGGCAGGAGCCTCAGTCTGAGGCTTGTTTGAGCCCAGCCTGGGCCATTTAGCAACTTAGTGAGACTCTGCCCTAAAATAAAAAATAAAAATATGAAAGAAATTGAAAAAAAAAAAAAAAAGAGAAAGAGCTGGATATGAGGAAAGAGAAAGGTAATTTGCAGAGCAGAAAGAGAGCCCTTTACAAAGCTGACTTAGGGAAGATAACAGCAAATGAGGGAAATTAACCCTTGGCCTTGTAGCTGCACCTACATCAGGTGCCCAGAGGGGCTGGGTGCCCAGGTGTGGGCGCGGCTGGCTTCAGAGTGCAGGGCCACGAGGGGCGGAAGTGCTGGGGGCAGTGCTTGGTCCAGGGGAGGAAAGGGCACCGCCGGGGGAGGAGTGCGTGTTCAGGGAATAAACAAGTTTGTTTCCAAAATAGGGGCGAGCAGAACAGTTTCTAGAAAGCAAGTGAGATCTGTGGAATGGTCCTATAGCAGCTTTGTTACTTCTTTACAGCTATTATCACCGTGGCCCAGACTTTGCTTTTTCTCATAGTGTAGGGGAAAATGCTCCCCCATACTTTGGTTTCTTAGTTGCCCAGGTAACAGTGCCTTTTACAGCTGTCTCCTAGAAACAGCTGCTCACTGTGATACACAGCTGGTTACTAGGATACACGTTGTAGGAACCAATCGAAGACAGCCAAGTACTCTGCTTCTGTACTTCCTGCCTGCTGATCCCATATAAGCCCCAAGCTATCAAGGATCAGGATTTGACATTTTTTTCTTGAGATCAGTGCCCATCTATGTTAAATAAATCTGCTTCCAAATCCTGGGTGATGTTTTCGGTGTTTCTGTTTGCCTTTGCAGTAGTGGATATGCAATATCTTTACTAGAGCATTTCCTTCCAAACTTTCCCTGAAATACAAATCTTATAAATGAGATTTTGAGTTTTTTGCCCACTGCAAAGTTTTCCAATCTGGGAGCTTTTAGAAGTTCAACCCTAGTTGGATATGGTGGTACACATCTGTAATCCCCAAATTCTAGGAGGCTGAGGCAGGAGGATCACGTGCTCTAGCCCAGCCTGCAAAATTTAGTCTGCACAACTTGTCTCAAAATGATAACTGAAAAAAGGGCTGGGCTGTAGTTCAGTGTAACTTCCCTGGGTTCCATCCCCAGTACTGCAAACAACAAAACAAAACAACCCCAGTGTATGGGGAGAGTATGTTTTATGAATGGTTGGTAACATCAAAAAGATGCAACAACCAAAAAATTGGGCCTGGTATAAAAGACCGCAAATACAACCCTTGCCATGTCGGGTTAATTTGAAAATGCAGAAACCAGGAGCTCTCACTTTACGAAGACGCACTGAGCCCGAGGTCCGGCTGGGGTGCCTGGGTGCCGCCTGTCTCCCCATCCTTCAGGGAACTTGACTGCCTGCCTCCCCTACGTGTCCCAGTGTCCCCTGTGTGTCCCAGCATCCCCTGCATGTCCCAGGGTCCCCTGCGTTGTCCCGGCATCCCCCACAGCCAGGGAAGCACAGGGCGGTTTTGCCTGATGACCAGTAGGTGCAGGTTTCCAAGGCTGGGGACTTGCTGTGGCTCCGACAGGAGCAGTGTCCCGGAAGCTCCGTGTGTTAACAGCTCCGTCTCCAGGCAGCACTTTTAGGGGTGAGGGAGGCCCTGAGAGGGTGCTGCCCTTGCAGGGGGCTGTGGGAACCCAGGCTCATGACTTCTCTGCTCTTGACTCGCAGGGTGTGCATTCTGCCCTGGGACCCCCCTCCCTGATCCGCTGCCCTCACCAGGGGCACAAACAGAGGGTGACTTAGTCTTGGACTGGAACCTCCAAAACGGGGCCAGACAGTTTTCCCTTTATAACCATATTAGTCAGCGTCCCAGCACTGGTGCACAGTACCGACACCTGCGGCTGAAGGAGAGGTTTCTCTGGCTCACGGTTTCACAGGGTGCAGGCCGTGACCTCCGGCTCCGAGGCAGGAACATCATGGGGAAGGGCCTGGAGGAGGAAAGGGCTCACCTCAGGGTGCCCAGAAAGCAGAGCAGGGCAGAGGGCAAGGGGTGAAGGAGCAGACCGCATTCCCAAGGTCACACTGTCATAAGCCGTGCAGATACCTCCACAAGTGTGCTGCACCAATCCCCCGGGTGGTTCTCAAGGCAACTAAATTTAACTGTCTCAATGAGTTAATTGTCAGGTCTTTTTGTTTTGTTTTATTTATTTTTTGAACCAGGCTTTCTCTCCATGTATTCCAGGCTGGCCTCAAACTCATGGGGACCCTCCTGCCTCAGCCCCCTAAGTGCTGGGATTACTGATGTGCACCACCACATCAGGCGGTTGTTTGTTACAGTGACAGGAAGTTGACTTATATAGCTATGCCACCAGAGGCAGAGGCTGCTGATCTCCAGACGTTTTATATGAGAAGAGTAAACCTGTACTCTTTTAGAGATATTATTAGGATGTTTTCTGTTACTTGAAGCTAACATAGTTCCTCATAGATTTGTAATATTCTTATTTTCTTTCCCCTCATTGTCAAAACCAGTGCCCAGGAGGCCACCCCAGGGTGCCCTGGCTCGAGCGCTGGGTTTGTAGCTCCTCCTTGATGCCTGAGTATTTCTTGCTTGTCAGTATGGTATCTGCTGTGTACAGGGTAGGTTTGGATCCTGTTCTTGGTCAGCTCTACTCGGCTCTGGTGCACCTGGCACGCTTCCCTGCACCCCGTGCAGTGAGGGGGATGTTGCTGCACCCCTAAGGCTAGTCGCTCATAACTGCCTGCTTTATGCCTACCGTTAAGCTGTAATTACTCCACTGTCTGCATCCTCGGTATGGGTAAGAAACGCCTGGTGTGGGCCAGACCTCGAAGCAGGCCCTAGGGGCGGGGAGAGGCTGAAGGTGCAGCGTGATGAATACTTTGTCCTTGTCTTAACACCCCTTCTGCTGCGTCAGTGGTGCTGACAGTCTCCTCTTTTGCTTATGGAGGAAATGCCTAACTTCCGGAAGATTCTGAAATGTTATCAGTGAATCTCGATGGAGCTCTTCCCATAGGGCCAACATACAGTAATTCACTTAATTCCCAGAACAACCCAGGGGCTCAGTGCTAGTTTTCATTGCCACTTTATTTATTTATTTATTGAAGTTCTTTGAGACAGGGTCTTACTATGCGGTTCAGGCTGGTCTTGAGCTCACTATGGAGCCCAGGCTGACCTCCATGCTGCAGTGATCCTCTTGCCTCAGCCTCCTGAGTGCTTCTCATTTTAAACATAAACAGGCATGGGTCGTGTCAGCCGCCCTGAGTTGGAAAGCCAGGGCCGGGGAGAGGCGGGAACAACTGATTGATAGGTTGGCTTCAGAGCCGAACTCCTGCTAAATTCAGAGTGCGCATGGCCAGTGCCGGACTTTGGCAGACAGCACAGCCTGGCACTGGGATGACTGGCACTTGCAGCAGGACGCTCATGGCTCGGTGACCGCTTGGAGGCCGATCCATACTGTATTTCTGGACACATCGCTTAGCTTCTGCAGAGGGATCAGGAGGGTGCAAAGTGTTCTCTTGGTTGCTGGCTCTGTTTGTTTCTTTGTGGTGCTGGGGACTGACCCAAGGACCATGCCCACGCCAAGCACATGCTTTACCACGGAGCCACATCCCCAGCCCCACTGCAGTGAACGTGTTCACTCCACCTCCTTCCTGGGGTCCTAGGCAGCTCTCCACGCCTCTCCATCCTCTGCCCTTTTCCTTGTTCTGCCCCGTGCATTCACTTGACTGTGTCGTGGCTTCAGCTCCACTCATAGCTCCAGACCTCGTCACTAGGCTCCAGCGTTTCCCTAAGCTCCGGAGCAATGGTCTCCACTGCCCGTGGGCGTTTCCGCCGGGATCTCCTGTCGGCTCCACAGTCCAGCATGTAAAACACAAAACTCAGTGCACCTGGGCAAATCAAACTCCTCCCTTGGTGCCCTTCCTTTGACACTGACATCGCCAGCACCCTGCTAAGACAGCTAGAGGGGGCCGTGAGAATGTAAGGGTGCTTTATTCATGTGGTTTCTAAAACCTGCAAAGGGCCTGCAAACTGGGGCCCTTACTCCATGGCTCCCTTACCTCCCTCACACCCGGCTGAGAGTTGGTGTCACACAGGTTTGGCTACCAGGAGCAGTCCCCCAATAGATTATTGGAGTGACCCTGAGCAGGTCATTTCATCTGTTTCCCCAGACTTTGAAATAGGAGCAAGGGTCTCTGCGTAGGAGGAGACACAGCTTGAAGTCAGAGGATTTGCAAAGGGGCCGGTGACCTGGTGCTGAGGAGAGCAGGTTCGGGTCCTCCTCCCATGGCCTCGCCTCACTGGGAAGTGGGTGGACTTGTGCTCAGACGGGGTCGCCAGGAGGGAGGACAGTGGAGGGGGCGAGGGTCACAGAGCTGCTCAGAAGTGGGGCAGGGTTGGCGTGGGCAGCAGGAGCGAAGGCGTGAGGAGGCCAAAGAGCAGGTCGGTGTCCGTGGGGCCAAGGGACGTGGGAGATCAGCATGAAGACTGGAGCAAGCAAGTTCCCAGGGCTGTGAGCTGCACGGCCACAGAACGGAGGTGAAGGCCACTGCGTCCAGGGAAGGGAGGACGGGCCACTGCAGTGTCACCTATGGGACGATGGAGTCACTATGGTGATGGCAAATAGAACAGAGGTACTGAAGTGTTTCAGAGATCGGTGGGGAGGAGTGGCCGAGAGGCCAATGTGGATTGCCAAGGGGCCTCTCCAAGGTGGCACCATGGATGGCAGTGGGGACGTGCCACTGACAGTGGCACCTGCTTCCTTAATGTTCGTATTTTCTTGTTGCTCTCCCTGCACAGAATTTCACAGTCATCTTTACAAAGAATAGGTCTGGTTCTGCCTGTTTTGATTAGAGTTCTTTAAACTGTTCCTGTCATCCTCAGGAAAAGCCCCCAGCTTCTGAATTTAAACTTGCATGGCTTATGACGAGGAGGATGCCAAGGAGAGAAAACAGACTGAGAAAAAGCAGCTGCTTTTGCTGCAGCACTCAGAGAAACAGACCCCAAGTCTGATTCCCAGGACCCCAAGAAGAACTTGACAACTGCATTCATCTGCTACCACTGTTAAAAGCCAGGCCACCTCAAGAGGAACTGCCCTAAGAGGCCCCATGGGCCATGCCCTGGATGCAAAGGAGACCACTGGAGATCGGTCTGCCCTCTGAAGTGGAGGTCCCAGAGCTCAGACCCATGCTACCAGTTAGTCCAACAGGAATGAGAGGGCCTGGGGCATACTCTGTCTTCTCCTTCTGGCCAGACTGTCATCTCCATGGAGGAGCCCTGGGTAATCATGACTATGGAGGAACAAGAAAACAGCCTGTTGCTAAACACCAGTGCAAGTCTCTCAGTCCTTCTTTTCAATCCAGGCCTTCCTTCCAGCTGTCACACCTCAGTGACAGGAGTCACTGGTGAGGAGGTAATATGCTATTTTGCACAACTCTTAGGCTGTAACTACTTGTTAGATCCTTCTTGCATATCTCTGTTTTCCTGAGAAACCACTTTGAAGATAACACCATGTATTACAGCAGCCATTGATATTTTCCTACTAATCTGTCCATAACTCTGTAATGTTTGTATTGTTCCTATGCTATTTTGTAAATGGATGCATGTTTATTATTAAGTGTTTCCTACAACAACCATTGAGAATAGTTAATGATTATTTAATAGGTCACTCATGTATAGCTCTATTTATTTTCTTTAGAAGCCACTTTGAAGATACCAAAGTATAGTACAAAAACTATTGATAATCTCCTACCTCTTTTGTCTGTAACTCACTATTATTTGTCTATTTGTTTTCCTGAGAAACTATCTTGTAGATAACAATATGTAAAACAACAACCATTGATAATTTCCTAAAAAAAAACACAAAAAAAAAAACCAAAAAAAACCTTGCATGGCTTGCCTTTGCTTTGCCTCTGGGGCAGCTTCCTGTCATGCCTTCCCTGCATTGCCCATGCTGGTCCTCCTGGACCTCCTCCCCCTGTGCTCAGGACGATCCGGCCGGCTGAAGCAGCCTGTGCCCTTCCACCCGCCTTAAGTGTTGCCTCCCACATGGAGCTGCTTGCTGCTGTTTCTTTCTGAATTCCTGCGCCGCTTTATTTACTAATTTCAGCCATTTCTGCCAATTGTTGTTCTACAACAGGCGCTGTAAACCTGGTATCCTCAAGGTCACACAGTTCTCGGATGCAAGCCCATTTTATTGACAGCCCATGCCTTGACCTAATACATAGACGTCTGTGTAATATATATATGTCAGTGTAATGACATAGATGTCATTAAGAAAAATGTTACATTTTATAAACAATCACTACAGAAGGATTTGAAATCACATACACAATCTCAGTGATTTTATCATCTAGACATAAGACTATTAGCATAATAGTATGTCATTTTCCAATTGAAGCGTAAAGGTATGCCACAGTCACCCCTGGTCACATCACTCAGTGCCTGCCTGCACCCTGAAGCTGCTGGGCTGGGGTCTATGCGTAAGCCTCACCCCCAGGGTTCTGGGTAATTGGCCTGAGGTGGAGCCTGGGTGTGTTTTCTTTGTGCGAATTCAGTAATATTGAGGAGTCCGTGAGCAGTACTGTTCCAGTCATTGTGAATGTATGAAATTTCTGTTCTTATAGCCCCTCCCCTGCTCCAATTTTAGTTGAGAAGATCAAAGCCAGCATATGAGTAATTTGTCTAAAGCATCTTGTGTTAAGTGGCAAAATCAGGTAACAAAAGCAGATGTTCAGAAGACACAGAGGCGTGTGAACTAGATCGACTCCTCCCTAGAATGTACACGCAATGTATATTTCAAAAACACAAGCATGCTTTCCTTCAAATTAATGTAATTTCCATCTGCTTTCCAAGTATTTAAAGTGCTTTCATTTCTCTTTCCTTCTCAATTCTACTGCGAGGTGAAGTTCAGCTTGGAACAAGTCAACAAAATGAATTTTTTTTTTTTTTTTTTTTTTTTTTACAGCATTTTATTGAAGTTTTATTGCATGTTAGTTTTATGATTTCATGAAAGGAAAACTTGCATTCGTTTGTGAGAATTATTTCTGTGAATTTACGCTTGGGGTTAAAGGTTTTCCTTTGAGCACCCAGCAACTGACATTATTCTGGTGCTCTGTTACTGAGAATTCCTAACCTTACTGTTCATAGACTGATTTTTTTTCTAAAGCTGCAGAAGAGTCTCAGGATATCTATCTTTTTTTTTTTTTTTTGATAATGCTTGAAGATTTTTTTTTTTGTTTGTTTTGTTTTTCTTTTGGTACCAGGAATTGAACTCACAACCTTGCACTTGCCAGGCAGGCACTTTGCCGCTGAGCTAAATCCCCAGCCCCAGGATATCTATTTTTTCTTTTTTTTTTGTTTTTTTCCAGTACCGGGAATCAAACTCACGACCTTGCCTTTGCCAGGCAGGCGCTGTGCCACTGAGATAAATCTCCAGCCCCCAGGATATCTATCTTGAAATGCCAATTTCAAGCCCTAGAAATTAGTGCCCCAAAGTGTAACTTAATCAGTTTAAGAATCTCAAACAGACTATAATCCAGACATCAATTTTCTTCTTTGAAAAGTATTTTCCAAGTTAAAAAGAAGTGCTCCCCACACATCGTATATTTGCAGCCACTGACTTATAATCTTTAACATCAGCGACCTTGTTATAGGTTGTGAGAAACAGATTTTCTCACAGTTGTTCATGATGTTTTTGTATCTGGTAAGGACCAAAGAGGGGAAGATGGGGAAGCTCTTTGGAGTCTTAGAAGATCCGTATTAATGGGCCATAGCGTGTGGAGCTGACCCTAAGGTTTGGTAGAAGGAATTTTCCAATCAGTAACGTGGTGGAGTCGGCCGGGTGCAGCACAACCCCACGAGCCTCCTCGGCAGTGCGCCTGGCTTGCGCCTACTCAGACCCCCTTGCAGCTCAATGTGATCTTGTTTTGTAGAGTGCAGTAGAAGTGTTAGTAGTGTGTGCAAATTCCTTGCTCTTCTTTCAGTCTGGTCGGAATGCACAGGCAGTGAGCAGAACGTGCGCGTGCATGTGAGTGTGTGAGTGCGTGTGTGTGTGTGTGTGTGTGTCAAGAAGTGTGGCCAGTGTGCAGTTAACAAACTGTACCATTCTTCCACATGGTTGTGAACCCAATTGGTTGTGAACCAAGTTAAATTCTCCCGCAAGGTCAACACTAAATCTAACCATTAAATTTGATTTAGTTTGCAATCAGTTTGGTTTGTGACCAGGACTGTGGAAAGAATTAAGTGCATGAACTGAGGTACCACTATAACTTGACTCCATATTGATGTATTTATATTGTCTAATTCTTTGTATCAATTTGTGTCTGTGCAACGGCAGACAGAAACACTGAAATGACACCTAGGATTTCGAGGCAGATTTACTTAACTTTGGTTGGGCACTGACAAGGAATCAATTAGCCTTCAAAATGTCAGGCCCTGAAGGCTCGGGGAGGGAGGTTTTTATGGGGTAGCAAAGGGGAGGCAGAGTACCTGGCTGTCTTTGGTTCTTACAATATGTATCATGGTGACCAGCCTGCATCTTGGTGACCAGCCGACTAGCCGCTTCTAGGAGACAGAGTAACAGGAACTGTAACTAGTTACCTGGGCAACTGAGAAACGGAAGTACACTGGTGGGGTAGGGGCGCATTTTCTGTTACATCTAAACTCTCACACACAAACGGGTATAGTTTGAGTGCTACGGACGGACCCTTGTGCACACCAGGCAGGGGCTCTTCCCCAGAACGACATCCTTAGCTCTTGCATAAATAATCTGGGGTATTTGTTCACCTTCCTTATTTTGTCCCTTTTGGGGCACACTTGCAATGCACTGTCCTCCCAATGTAATTTTAGGGATTGGGTGGATTTGTGGATGTGCTGCCAGTCTGAAGGGTCTGTTTGCTTCTGGCTCAGCCTTACTCCTGGCGTAGCTGGTCGGGGTTCTAGCTCAGGGCACGGGCTGTCCAGCTGGACCCCTGCTGGCAAATCCTCATTCCTGCACTTGCCTCCCCGAGACTGCCTGGCCATGGCACCTGATCCTTTTGATGTGTTGCGGAATGTAGTTGCTAAGATTTGCTGAGGATGTCTTTATCAGTGTTCATTAGGGATTTCACCTTTAGTTTTCTTATAGGTCTTTGGAGTCAGGGTGATGCTGATCTCAGAAAATAAGTTTGTAAGTGTTTCTTTCTCTTCACTATTTTAAAAGAAGAGATTAAGAAGCTGGATGTGGTAGCACATGCTTGTAGTCCCAGCACTCAGGAGGCTGAGGCAGGAGGAGTGCAAATTCAAGGCCAACCTGGGCTGCATTGTGAGACTGTCTCAACACCCCCAAATAAAAACAAAAAAAAAAAAAAGGAAGAAATTGAGAATTGACGTTAATTTTTCTTTGAATATGTGCTAAGATTCATCCATAAAGCCATCTGGTCCTCAGCCTTATTGAGAATTTTTTGGTACTGATTCAATTTCCTTAGTATTTTCTATCCTCCTCTGATTCAGTCTTGTTAGGGTGTATGCTTTTAAGAATTTGTCCATCCCTTCTAAATTATCCAATTTGTTGGTATATTAATGCCCATAGCAGTCTCTTATAATCCTTTTTATTTCTGTAGCATTAGTTTTAATAACAACTTTTTTTTTTTTTTTTTTTTTGTCTTTTTGACACAGGGTCTTGCTATGCAGTTCAGGCTGGCCTTGAGCTCACTTTATAGCCCAGGCTGGCCTCGAACTCACAGCGATCCTCCTGCCTCAGCCTCCTGAGTGCTGGGATTACAGGCGTGCGCCACCACTCCCAGCTTAATAACAACTTATTTCAGTCTTTTAGTCTAGCTAAAGGTTTGTCAATTTTATTTATTTACATTTATTTTGAAAAACAACTCTATCTTGATGCCTTTCCCCTGCTTCTCCCCATTTATTTCTGTTTTAATCTTTCTTATTTCTTACCTTCTATGACTTTGGGTTTAGTTTGTTCTTTTTCTAGTTCTGGGAGGTGTAAAGTCAGCTTTGGTTTGACATCTTTCTCCTTTGTTACATGTTTATTGTTACAAATTTCCCTCTTGGGCTCCCTTCCCTGTATCCTGTAAGTTTGCATATATTTTGTTTTCACTTGTTGTAAGACATTTTCCAGTTTCTGTTCTGATTTTTTGACACATTCAGGAGTATGTGGTTTAATTTCCACGTATTTGAGAACTCTGCAGATTTCCCTGTTATTGACCTCTGGCTTCAATCCACTGTGGTGGGGAGACCCTTGCCGTGATTTCAGTCTTCTTACCCTGGCCCTGTCTTCTGTCTGCATGTTTTATTCATTATTGGAAGGGAGGTGTTGGAGTCTCCTATTGTTTTATTGCTGTCTATTTCTCCCCTCAGTTTTGTCAATATTTACTTTATATATTTAAATGCTATGATATTGGATGCATATATATTTTATAGTTGTTATGTCTTCCTGGTCAATTGACCCTTTTATTATTGTATGCCCTCTAGTACTTATTATTATATGATCTTCCAAGAGACACATAAGAAATGGTGTGATAATAAAAATTCCTTTCTTTTATATCTTCCTGGTCTGCTGACCTTTTTATTTACCTAGGTTCTGTGACTATTTTGAGCTGAATGAGTAGGGGCAGACTGTGATTCCTATTTAGTGTCCTGAGCGAACATGGGTGTGCTCAAGTTTCTGAGTTCTCTTTTTGAGAAATATGGTAATTTATGTTTTTTAGGTACTTGCAAATTTCATTCAAGTTTCCAAATCTATTGTAATGGGCTTGCGCATAGTGTACTGCTATGATCTGAAACATTCCTGCTGGTTTGTAGTAGAAATACTGCACCTGTGCCCTCACATTGCTTACTGCGCCTGCTCCTTTTCTCGGAGCTTTTCAAAGAATGTTTCTGGTTTTCCTTCTTTCTTCCGTCTTTTAAATTAGTATATGCTTACCATACATAGTGATACATCCAGGTGGGGGTTTAATACATGTACACAGCGCATCTTGATCTTTTTTCTCTTTCTCTCTTTTCTCTGCCAACTTTCCCTGCTCCCTCCCTTCCTCCCCTCCCCGCCCCTCCTCTCTCCTCTCTTCCCTTCCTTCCTTCCTCTCTTCCTCCCTTCCTTCTTCATCTGCAGTTCTGTTTGGCCCCGACTTTGGGATGACCCCGAAGCGCGCACCTGGGGGTTTAGGGAAGACAGTTGGGCACCTAAGTTTGGAGCTTACAGCAGAGGCCTGAGAATGTTCCGCAGAGAAATAGCATTTATAACAGCGGGGTGCGAAGAGGCAGCTCAGGAAAGAATGTAGAGCAGTGCTTCTCAAAGTACCTGCGGGGGAAGACGAAGTTTTTTTTTTTTTTTGTACCTGGAATCGGAGTCAGGACCCGGCAGGCGCAGTGCTGCCGAGCTACCTCCCCAGCCTGGCAGGCGGATTTTATTTTCCTATTCCAATCTGCTGCAAACCAATACTCTATGAAATACGGTAATATAAATCGCTGTAAAATACAATGCAAAGTATTAGAAGAACGCAGATACCCAAACTGAAGTCTAAGTTTTTCACCGCGTGGTGTGGAACGCTGCCGGGTCCCGTGGGCCTTTGAGGCTCCCCGCGCACACCCCTCGCTGCCCGGGGAGGCAGCGGGGAAGCGGGGCGTCCCCGGCGAGGAGCCGCAGGCGGAGGCCGGCGCGGAGGCCGAGCTGGGCGCGGCGAGGACGGCGTCTGGGTGCGCGCGGTGCGGGGTGAAGCCCCCGGCTCCCTGGGCCGGGCCGGCGTGGCCAGGCCTGCCCGCGGAAGGCGCGGGAGCCGGGTGCTCTCGAAGCCCGGAGCGCCGGGCCGTCGGATTTCCCCGACCCGGCCGTGGACGGGGGTCGTGGGGGCCGCACCGCGTGGGAGACGCCGTGCCCGGACTGCGCCCTGGCCGCGGGGACGGCCGGCTCTGTGCGGGTGCATAGGCTGCGCACACGCGCGCACGGCGGGTGCGAAGGCTTCGCGGGGGTCCCCACCCCCAGCGGTCTCGCTCCGCGCCTGCGTGCCGGGAAGGGCAGCCCGCCTCCGGGTGCGCGCGTGTCTCCCCGCCAGCGGGCCTGGGGCGCGGTGAGCGGCTGGCCCAGGGCCTGTGCGCCGACCTGGTCCCCGGCTTTGCGTGGAAGACCTGGCTCGGACCCAGTTCCCGTCCGGGAGAGCTGAAATTCCGCTCCTCTCTGTGTGCTTTGGTCTGCGGCTTGGATGCTAGCAGACTCATTACACAGAGCTCAGAGGAATAACAGGCAGTAATTTACACGAATCTATACTTATCCTATGCTGAGCACTTTCCATTTACCGCCGGTGTATTTCACAAGAGCCCTGTGAGGCAGTGCGATGCCCATTTCAGTGATCTGTAAACTGAGGCTCAGGGATGGTAAATAACTCGTCCCCGGTCACATATTCAGAACTCAGGAAGTGGCAGCCTTGAACTCCAGGGTTTTACAGTAGCTTATACAGCGGGAGGCATCACTCAGCTTCTCACAGCGTGGGGCTGCGGAGCTGAGAGGAACCTGCTACTTTAACATCGCACTTTGGGCTGTGGGCTGAGCTTCAGCAAAACATGACTTCTCACATTAAATTGCTGTCATCACTTTGATTTTTTGGTTGGGATTAAATTCTTAAAGCTGTAAATCATCTAAAATATATAACAATTTTGTGGTTTTTATAGGTACTTAATATTATAATAAATATTATTTTAACCAACAAGGGAAGTTCTACTTTTTTGGCTTCTAGAATTGGATCTTCACTAAGTAAAATATGTGTTAGTGTAGTTGTTTTCTTTTTTTTAAATTATTCTTTCCTGTAAGAAAGAGGGTCTTTGTTTCTCTTCCTAGGTCCCTGAGAATTCAGCCAGCTTCTCTGGGCAGACAGGAGTTCGTGTAGTACTCAGCGGTGCTGTGCTCATCCAGGCTAAGGAGATGCGTTTGAGGGGCTCTCGAAGGCCTCCCTTCCAAAGCTCCAGCTGCCCGGGTGACCACGCACTGTGCAAGCAGAATCCCAATTTTGAGTAGCTGCCGAGCGGGCTTCATTCAGCTCAGGAAGAGAGCGGATGTGCTGTGATTCTTAAAGTTGGTGCAGTTTTGCATTGCAGTGGCAGATTTGCAAGACACCCAATCTTTTCCCACAGGCATTGCTGTAGCGGGAAAATAAACAGGCTGCCGAGATTTGTTTTATTTCACTGAGACTGCAGCAGTCGTGAAAAACGGGAGCAGCGGATGGCAGGCTGTGACACCGACCACGGACTTCTTACTCCCCCTCGGCGGAACCCATTTCCCTTCTTCGTTTATTAAAGCACTGCTTGGTGCAGGGAGTCACAGCAATTACTGTAGCCCTGTGACAACTTCACAAGCTGAGTACAAAACGAACGTTATTTTCATAGAGTTAGGCTGACTCCTTAGTGCAAAAGAAAAGGTTTAATCCAGGCACACAAAAATTGCCCTTAGACACTGTCATAGAATTTCACCAATTTCAGGATTGAATTCTGGTTTTTTTAGCAAACAAATGGAAACCATGAACTGTGTGTTGGCTGAGTTAACGATGGACTGTCCATTCCTGAGTGACGCTACTGGGACAGACACTGCTGGTCATGTGATTTGACAGGGGAGGGTCTTTTCCACTTTGACATTTGCTGGCAGGTATCTCACGCCTTCAAAATCACCAAACTGGATTTTTTATAGCACATGAATAAAAAAAAATTACACTTTAAAACAAGGACCACATGTGTTAATAAGATGTTAGGGTCATACATCCTTGTTTTTGATGACAAATGAATCATCACATCCTCACTTACCCAGCTGCTAGAATTGTAAGAAGCCAAAGCGTGGGTGAATTACTACTTCTGAGTACCTCACCATGTGGATTGGTTGCCAAGAAGAGCTCTGAAAGGCAAGCTGGACTTCCCACCGCTGCTTCTGCTGTGACGGGGTATTAAAGATGCAAGGTGACAGAGGCAGAGACACACAGAGAGAATAAAACTACCTCTCTGATGATGTCCAGAGCAACTTTATAAAAAAGAAGGGAATTTGCCGGGCATGGTGTTGCATGCCTGTAATCCCAGTACTCGGGAGGCTGAGGCAGGAGGATCGTTGTGAGTTCGAG
>NW_004955520.1:3665760-3669952 GCF_000276665.1 Chinchilla lanigera
AGATCCTGTCTCAAAAAAAAAAAAAAAAAAAAAAAGAAGGGAATTTGCTGTGCATGGTGGTGCACGCTTGTAATCCCGGTACTCGGGAGGCTGAGGTAGGACGATCATTGTGAGTTTGAGACCAGCTACAAAGTGAGCTCAAAGCCAGTCCGAACTGCATAGCGAGACCCTGTCTCAAAGAGACAAAAAAAAAAAAAAAAAAAAGAAGGGAATTTAAGTAAAACAGTCAGTACTCATGGAGTGCATCATACCTGCCAGAACTTCCCTGTCGTAAAAGATCCACTTTCAACTGGATGGACTGAGACAGCCGTTCTTGTCTGGTGCCACCTGGCTGGTAAGCAGCAGAGTGGGGACTGGAACCGGGGCAGGATGGCTCTAGGGCCCCGCTCTTAGCTTTGGGGCTGTGCTGCTTCTCAGAGAGGGCAGCAAGTACATCAGATGCTGCTCATCCTCAGGTATCCATCGAAGACTCAGCTTTCACAGTTACGCTTAGGAAAACAGTGGGATGCTATTATCATCTCGTGTTTTTAGCTTTTAATGTCTTGCTAACTATTTCAGCTGATATGAGATTTCTAGAGACACTAGACTCCTAGGGAACACACAAAGAAATGTTTAGAAAGAAGACACTGAATTTCATGTTCTTTAATTCATTTCTAATGCACTTGATACATTTAGAAAAAAACTACTGAACCCACAGGTTCCCTGCTGTCTTCATTCTAGTGTTCTACATTGTTGTGGTGCGTGATATTTATTTATTTATTTATTTTGGTTTTTCTCCGGTACCGGGAACCGAACTCATGACCTTGCGCTTGCCAGGCAGGCGCTTTGCCGCTGAGCTAAATCCCCAGCCCCATGCGTGATATAAAAATTAATAGAGATAAACATGCACAAGCTAAATGATATTTAATCTGAAACGTTCTTTTTATATCCAAAAGTGTTATTGGTTCTAAAACACAAAATTAAAATGTTTTCTTTTAAAAATAGCTCAAGTTTGAAACTGATTAGTGAGTCTCATATGCATTAACTATAGTTTGAAAACTGCCTCCTTTAAACAGTTAGCTTCTAAGTAAGTGTGGCTGAACCAAAGATTTTAAGAAATGTAATGAGATTATGAATATCAGCAGGAAATTTCAAAATAAGAAGCTCATTTGCCTCGTATCACAATCATACAAGTCATGACCAAGGCCAATGTTTTATTTCTCTGAAGTCATTAAATCAAAATGCTTGGTTAATATTCTCAACCACCTTGAAAATCTGAAGTAAAAATCTAAATAATGTTGGTTCTATGTCAGTGTTGTAATTGTATAAGCAATAGCTGTATATAATAAGCTCATGTTTTCTCTAAAATAGGAGCTGTCTTATTTTGGGTAAATTTTAATGGCATTTCCAGCCTCACCCCCATTTTCAGAGTGAATTAAATTCTGTAACCCAAACAACATCAATTAGAAATCTCAAATTATTTGGAAGTTAGCAGGGTATTAAAAGCTAAAAATATGTAATCCTTCTGATCCTTCGCTCTTCATTCAGGAACTATCAGTTACAATGGCCAAGGGAGCTAAGTTCCCCGTGTCTCCATTTCTTTTGAGGATAATTCTGTGTGTGTTTGACTTATTCTTAAAGTACTGAGTTTATACATCTTATGAATTTAGATGGAGCCCTTTGCAGTGTTTTGAGTGCATTAGAATCTTTGTGTTCTCATTTGGGGTTCTCAGTGCTTCAAGTCGAATATGAGGCTATACTTGGTTTTGTTCTGTGTTAATTGAAGTGAAACGAACTTACAGTGACTACAATTGACCAAATCAACATTTTTGAACTATGAATGGCTCATTAACTTACCCAACTATATTTTTTTGTTTTTTTGTTTTTTGTTTTTGTTTTTGTTTTTTTCCAGTACCTGGAATTGAACTCACGACCTTGGACTTGCTAGGCAGGCGCTGTGACACTGAGCTAAATCCCCAGCCCTTTACCTAACTATATTGCAACCCAATATTTCTATTTACTAAATACTATTTTGCTCTTTGGTTTTCTTCAAAAAATAATCTGAACAATTCCTTGATAATTTCATAAGGAAATACAATAATCTCTCTGATAGAATTCTCATTTTGGTTGTAACAATTATAAAAACATAATTGTAACATTATACACCAGTGTATTAATTATTAACTCATGAAGTTAACACTTTTCAAACCACAAAGAAAAAGGGAAAGCCCCTTAATATCAAATACTAATTTTTCAAATCCTGTCCTTTAGTAATTAGGACATTTGTTTTATGTGCTGCTAGAACCTGGTAGACTCCACTTGCAGAGGAAAATTTCTAGAAAACATTGGCTTAGAAGAAAAACTCGAAGAGCCTATTTCTTAATGACTTTGTGTGGGGAAGGCAGAACTCTAAAGTGTGATGTAGAATTAAGCCTCAAATATGAGGTAAAACTTACTGTTTTACAAGCTTGTCAAAGGAGTAATCTAAGCAAAATTAGGATATTCAAGGTTGAATCTCAAAGGACTAGAGTATTTTATAAATATCTAAGTATAGATATTTATAAATATCTAAGTTGAATTTTTTCACAGTTACTCATGTTGTCAATGCATAATGTCAAAATAAGAAAGAAAGATTTGGATAAATAATGAATTAACAGCTTGTTGATAGGAAATGTTTTAGTATGTAGTTGTGAATTTTAGTATGAAACCAGACAAGTTGGTAGAATAAAGACATCTTAAAAAGTGATTTACAAATCTACATAAAAGTTGACCAAGATCTTTTCAATATTTAAATTTAATTCTATTAAGTTATTTCTAAGAAATTATTTCTGGAGTTTTGACAAATTAGACTTTGTAAAGAGTTCCACCTATTAGTCTATTACAGTTATTGATGCTCTGTTAATTGACTTGAAGTCTCCTCTGCATTTCAGTGTCTACTGTACAAATAGTGTATGTTGTGTGCACAGTTGCCTCTATTTCCTTCTGCTGACTAAAGACAAAACATGAAAATGTAAGACAGCGTCTCTAATGGAGACGCCAGTCATTTCTCCCTCCGTCCCTCTCTATCCCCTATATTTTATTCTATACTCTTTTGTAACTTTGGCGTGAGGTCTCATATCACATACACATCACATTGTGTCTAAAAGCTCAGGTAGGCAGGATTGTAAGTAATTAGTGTGAACTCCTTCCTTTCTTGACATAGTGTCAGGGTCTCCATTTCTACTGGCATCATCTGATGTAGCCCAGTCACTCAGAAGTTGTCTGTGAACTTTGCAGAGTTGATTTAACCATTTATATTTCTCTGGGGAAAATGATGCTTTCCATTTAAGCATCAAAACTTAAAATGATCCTTTAGTTTCCAAAGGACTATATGTATTCTGTTCACGTCTGTATTTTTTGTAGAACCAGGAAAGACAGAAATGAAATAAATTAAGACATGAACACTGTGTTCTTGCATCTCTAGACACTTTGAAAGGAGAAAAATCCTCCAAGTACAATCAAATGACCATTTGATATTTTAACATATAAACTTGTAGTACTGAACTTAGTTAAAAATAAATGGAGCATTCACTTTTGTCTGGGACAGAATTTGTACTTAGAGGGAGCTGGAGGAATCTTATTGAAGCTTACAAAATGGTTTTGACTAAATTCTTATTTGTTGCACAATTTTTGGCATTAATGACTTGAGACACCATATTCCATTGTTTCAGGAGGTAAGCTACTACATGTTTAACTAAAAATAGGCATTTTAAAAATAGATTCAAATGAAATACTGCAAACTCAACTTAAAAATTATGAAGTTGTTTGCAATGATGCAATGATGAGAACAGATAGCCTTATACCCACCACCACCACCACCACCATCACTGTCATCACCCTCACCATCATCACCATCACTGCCATCGTCATTATCACCACCATCACCACCATCATTACCATCACTACCATCACCACCATCACCACCATTACCATCATCACCACCATCACCACCATCACCATCATCACCATCACCATCACCACCATCACCACCATCACCATCATCACCATCATCACCACCACCATCACCACCATCACCATCACTACCATCACTACATCACCACTATCATCACCATCACCATCACCACCATCACCATCATCACCATCATCACCACCATCATCATCACCACCATCACCACCATCACCATCATCACCATCACTACCATCACCACCATCA
>NW_004955520.1:3670052-3787090 GCF_000276665.1 Chinchilla lanigera
ACCATCATCATCACCACCATCACCACCATCACCATCATCACCATCACCAACACCACCATCATCACCATCACTACATCACCATCATCATCACCATCATTACCACCATCACTATATCACCATCATCATCACCATCATCACCATCACCACCATCACCATCATCACCATCACTACCATCACCACCATCACTACCATCATCATCACCACCATCACTACCATCACCATCATCACCATCACCAACACCACCATCATCACCATCACTACATCACCATCATCATCACCATCATCACCACCATCACTATATCACCATCATCATCACCATCACCACCATCACCACCATCACCATCATCACCATCACTACCATCACCACCATCACTACCATCATCATCACCACCATCACCACTATCACCATCATCACCATCACCAGCACCACCATCATCACCATCGCCACCATCACTACATCACCATCATCATCACCATCACCACCACCAGCATCACCACTGTCATCACCATCATCATCACCATCACTACATCACCATCATCATCACCACCACCAGCATCACCATCACCATTATCACCATCATTATCATCACCGTCATCACCACTGCCACCACCACCACCATCACTACCACCATCATCACTATCATCATCATCACCATCACCATTATCACCATCATCAGTACCATCAGCATCACCATCAACACCATCTTTGCCATGACCATCAGCACCACCATCATCATGGCATCACCGTCATCTTCATCACCATCACAACAATCATCACTATCACCAATATCACCATCATTTCCACCATTATCACCGCCATCATTATATATATTTATTATGACTGCGTATTATTCATCTTGTGGTCCAAAAAAGGTTCCATACTTCCAGAACTGCATCAGCTTTTACAAATCTTCTGTAGGTAGATAAATTTACAGTAGCTGTGAAACCCATGCAAGCTAAATATACCTATTGGGAAAATCCTGTGCTTTTTCTCCTTACTGTTGCAATGGACTTTTGATCAGTGGCTTGGCAGAGCCCCCTTCTGTCCAGGATCTAGAATGCAGAACAAACAAAATCTAGTTAGAGTGAGAGGCCAGTAATGGTGACTTTAATCTCCAACAATCAGCAACAGAAATGGCATTAACGCGATGCCACCCCACTGATGTCCCCCGAACGCTCAGCACCAGAAAACTCTTGTTTTCTTCCTACCTCTTAACATCTTTCTGGAAGGAACTTGGTAGAATCCTTAACATTAAGCTCTGGTTTGCTGAGAGTTAATATGCTGCTTATGCTGAAAGCTTTGCATTTTCGTCTCAGGCAGAGCTGTAAAAACAGGAGTTTCAGGAAGTGTGAGATTTCTGGGATCACAGTGTCAGCTCAAGGTCTAATTCTGTTTTTTTTATAACTGTTTGGTAGTGTTTTTTCATGGATTCTCAAAAGGATTGGATCACTCCTCACTTTCTTTCCCTAGTCCCTGCTCACTCACCAGGCAGTGGCCCTGTTTTCGGTGTCTACCATCCCTAGAGTTCTGAATATTACACTGCAGGTCACCTCCTGGACTGAACTCAGAGACCATTGGTGAATAAGCACTTCCACCCTGTCCATCGTGGTACACAGTGTAAGGACACTGGACCCAGTGCTTCCATTAACCTGGTAATGTTGACAGGTTCAATGGGTTCAGGTTCAGTGGGTTCAGGAAACAAGAGTGGCGGAGGTCCTTGGGTTCAAAGGATCATAAAACAATAAAGTTATATAACATTTGCGTTACTCCCATAAAAGAATAAAAGACGATGTTACCTGTAGTATTGGAATGATCTTTACTTTGCATGGCTAAAGCTTTAGTATCATTATTCCTAGCATTTCAAACGGCTGACTTTTTTTCTGGTGAGACGAAACAGATGTAACCAGATTGATGAGGGCATTTCCTAGGAGTACAGGGCTTAATACTAACTTCCTGAGAGCTCTGGTGACAGCTTCCGATGGGTGCCCTGGTCACCGAAGCCAGGGAGACAGGCTCAGCACTCTCAGGCAAGGAATGTGAGCAAACTTCAGTTCTCAGAGGTCAGCCTCTGTGATTCTGCACACAGTGTTAGGAGCACCTTTGAGGTTGTATCAGGGAAGGAGAGGTCAGCAGTGCTCAGCAGTCCTTAGGGTTCATGGGTGGTGTTTTAGGGTTCATCTTGTAATATATTTTGCTGGAGCCAATTTTCCTTCCATTGACCATTTCCCGGTTTTAACAAAGTAGGCAACCTGGAAAACGTTTAGTTGCAAGAAGACAGAGGGATGATCTTGATCCAAAGTAAAAGTTTAAATTCATTTAGGCCTTTGCTTTTATGCAGGAAAAGAGACCCCATCTTATTTCAGAAGAACCAGGATATCTTCGCCATTGTGTTTATTAGGGACTGAAATCTCGAAGGGCGGTTCATTAAGGGATGCTTAGAACTCTACAGAGAAAAGACCGTAGGAAGGGCAGCCAGTGTGGGAAGTGCCTGGGACTTGCAACCAGCTTGGCCAGAGGAACCCAGGTGCCTGACCCATATTCCCCTGTACCACAGGAAGTGCCCAGGACTGGGCAGCCCACTCAGCCAGAGGAGCCCAGGGCAAATCCACTGTAACAAGGGAAACACTTTGAATACAAGCTCCTAATTTGTGATTGGTTCTGTTATATAGCTATAGACTTTACTCCTATGGTCTAAATTACAAAATCAATAGTTACTACTGTTTGTCAATTTCTAAATTTTGCTTGATGCTGTCATTATTGCTAATTGTACTACTGCATGTAGCATGTCACATCTGTTGTAATCACATGCTCTCCCTTGGGTAACAATATTGGGAAGGTCTGGGGTAATAATTTCACCATAGCCTTACACCTAAAGGCTGAGGACAGAGCTAATCAGAAACCACCATCCCACTCTCAATTAATTGGGAAGGTAGAATCTTGAGACAGAGGCAAACCAATAATTTCCAACACAGAGAAGCTATCCTTGCAGCACAGACTATTCCTGGAGAGGCCTTGATGCTAGTATTATAGCCACTTGCTACCAACACTCACAAGGATCATCATAGAAAATAAAATAAATTTTTTTTTTGAAATGGAAAATGTCAAAATGAAGGAGCAAAATGCAATCTCAGACCTCCAGCCCATCCAGAACAAGTCCAGGAGACATCAACATAGAAGAAATTGGAAGTCACACACCTGAAATTTCTGATATGATGGCAGTGAAGTAAAGAAACAACTTCAGGAGGCTATAGAGGAAGTTAGATCAGAAATAATCTCTCAGGTAACAAAAGAAAAGACAATGATAATGAAAGAACTGCTGAGCATATATAAAGAAGACATACATAAAAAATAGAGGAGCACAGAAAAATGATGGAAACCTTGAATGAACAATATAGAAAAGAATTAAAATGCATGAAACAGACTCAAAGAGATATCCAGGAAATTAAAAATTCAATTGAAACCTGGCAAGGTGCGAGGCATCACAATCCCTGACTTGAAATTATATTATAAAACTGCTGTGATAAAGTCAGCATGGTACTGGCAAAGAAAATCCCCAAAAACAAAAAAAACAAAAACAGACTGGAGAGCCAGTAAAACAGATCAGAAGATGCAGACACAACTACAAACACACTCAGCCACCTTATCTATGACAAAGGGACCAAATATGTTCACTGGAAGAAAGATAGACTCTTTAATAAATGGTGCTGGAAATACTGGCTTTCTACATGCTGAAGACTAAAACTAGACCTATGTCTTTCACCATGCTCTAAACTAAAGTCAAAATGGATTAAAGATCTAAATATTAAAACAGAAACACTAAATCTACTGGAAGAGAAAGTAGGTAGAAATTTTGAAGACGTAAGGGTAGGCAGAGACTTCATGAACCAAAACCAAACTGCATGGGAAATACTTCAAAGAATCAACAACTGGGACCTCATCTTATTAAAATCTTTTGCCCATCAAAAGACATCACGAACAGGGCAAAAAGAAAACCCATGAATTTGGAAAAACTTTTAGCCAACTGTGCCTCAGACAAAGAACTTCTATCTAGATCATATAAAGAATTAAAATAAAAATCAGGCCTCCAAAATTCAAAGACCCAATCCAAAAATGGGCATCTGAGATGAATACACACTTCTCACATAAAGAAATACAAATGGCAAATAAATATATGAAAAAAGTTCAACATCATTGGTCATTCAAGAAATGCCAGTTAAAACAACACAGAGATTCCATCTCACCCCAGAAGGAATGGCTATCATCAAGAAATCAACCAAGGTTCTGGCCCTGGTGGCTTTTGTTGCTAGTGGTCAGACACTACGGTTGCTGGACTGTAACCTCAGAAGGTGCGCAATCTGCTGGCTCTCCCACCTCTTGCTCAGAGGACCATGAACACTGCTTCACTCAGGCATTTTGAAAATAAAGTTCCACAGAAATAAAAGCTCTTTCAGGGGGACAATGGAATTCCAGTGCATCTAAAGGGTGGGGTAGCTGATGCCCTCTTGTACACAGCTACTATGATTCTTACAGTGGGTGGAACTCCATATGCCGTTGATCAGTTGGTTATGGCATAACCAAGAAGCTGGAATGACTTCAGTCAAACCAGCAATCATGCGTAATATGGGCCAGTAATATGATAAATAACTGAGCTGTTTGAAGATCAATATTTATTGACTTGTACTAACTGCCACCAATAAAGCAGTCTTTACCATTAAAAAAAAATCAACCAATAATAGGTGATAGAGGGGTTATGGGGCAAAAAGGAGCCCTTCTCCACTGCTTGAGGGAGTGTAGACTGGAACAACCACTGTGGAAATCAGTGTGGAGATTCCTCAAAAAACTAGCATTGGAAGTCCCATTCGACCCATCTATTCCTCTCTTGGGTATCTTCCCAGAACAATTAAAAAACATCATACCACAGCAATATATGTGCACCCATGTTTAAAGCAGCACAATCTGTCATAGCTAAATCTTGGAAACAACCCAAATGTCCGTCAACCGAGGAATGAGCAAAAAAGATGTGGTATTTTTATACAATGGAGTATTACTCAGCTATAAAGAAAGATAAACTCAAGGCTTTTACAGGTAAATGGATGAAAGTAGAGACCATGCTCATAAATGAAATAAATCAGACTCGCATGTGTAAACATCGTATTGTTTCCCTAATGGGAGAAATTGAAAGAGTACATAAGATCTAAAAGGTACAATGGATATAGTGAAAGGGAAAGAAACTGCTCAAAAGGAAAGAACAACTGGGATGGGGGAAAAGAAAAAGAAAGAAGAAGAAAAAAGATATGTATATATACACAAGATAACTAAGATAATTATACTAATAATTTCTATTAGTTCATTGAAAGGAACAGTTAGTGCTTGTATTGTTTGATCAATTTTGCGTGCTTGTAACTGGTAATCTGAGCAGGTACTTTGAAGATAACAATATGCAATATAATAACCTTGTTAATTTCCTATCATCCGTTTTGAAATTCTGTATCGTTTTTATTGTTTTTTTCTCTCTAAGAAAAGAACTCTAAATGGAAAAATCTGGCTGTAAAGAATAAAGCCAATGTGACAGTTGATGCGTGTGTGATAAATAGCCGCTCATACACCTTATTTTCTAGATCCGTAAGCATTGGAAAAAAGGAATAATCTAACACTATATCAGGAGATAACTTCCTGCCAGGTTTACCGAAAGCACTGGGGTACAGTTCATGCCAGCCTGGAATGAATGTTGCTCTCACTGATGTCTTTCAAACAAAAATTTGTTTGTCTATTTTCCAGGCATCCTGTCCCCACCCCACACTGACACACATGATTTAAACATGGGTTTCATTCACACTGACTTTCTAACCTTGAGTAAATTATGCTCCTATTGAATAGGAACTCAGCTAAAAGTCCTGTCTATTACTTAATGAGGCTTTTAAAATGTGATTTAAAAATCAAGAGAACAGTTTGCCTTCAAAAATATTGACTGTGTACTGAGGAATATCTAATGAAAGTGAAGCCTAGCTCCTCTCAGGTGAGCCATTCCTTGTAGATGAAAGTATTTTTCACCCAGCTACCAGACTTACAAAGCAACAGCTTGACAGCTTGCTAGGAAGAATATTTCGCAAAACCGGTGCTGTGAAGTACTGTAGTGTTTGCCTTACAGAACACAGAGAATGCAGTAAGACCTACATACTACCGTGTTTGCATGAATATCACATTCACTGCCTTGATCTTTGGCTGTTGGACAAGTCTTCCTGTATGTTTGTTGCAGAGAACAGCTTGTGATGACAGAGAAATTCTTAAGATGTGAACCCTCAGCAACATCAACTTACAGTGACGGACAAACAACAGTCTCGCTGTATGTCTCATTTGAAGTGATGCTTATATACAGAGTAGCAACCTAAACTGAGTAATTTGTTAAAGAAAATATTACCCTAGTTTCTGTCTTAGAATAAAAGGAGATTTAAAAAACTTGACTGCCACACAAACTGTTTCATAAATAAGAATAAAGGACATGATCACAGTGTGCCACTAAATTGTATCTGTTTGAATAACTTCTGTTATGTAACACTTCTGCCTGGCCAAAGGAGTCAAACCCCGTCAGTAGGTGTAGCAAAGGAAGTTTTATTACCTTGCAATCTCTTGCAGGAGTCCAGAAGGTCACAAAGCATTTGCACAGAAACTCCTATCTATCTCATTTTTAAAATAATTAAACTTTTCATTACTCAACATGGACATTTAAGGTGAACAGGCAACGTTTATTAATTGAACCTTATCTTCTTAATATATTTAAAATGCTGACATCATAATAATGATTCCTTTATTGCACACACACTGTCGGGGGGGGGCTGTGATCAGTTGTGCAGATTCTTGTGATCTGGCCTTGGAAACGTAGAGATTTTAACCGTCAGCACCATGAGAAAACGAAGCAAGCCCTGAGGACGTAACATTTGCGTTCAGGGTGACTCCGTGTGTCACAGAGGACCACCAACCCCAGGTTTTCTTACTGGCCTGCCAAAGTGAGCGCTGTCTAAGGCTGTTTTCCTCATGGCTGGACCCAGGTGCTGGGGCTTGAGTGAACTATCAAGGGAAGATAGAGCAGAGTGACTGATACATAAACCAACTTTAAATATCTCCAAGAAAAAGGAGAGGAGGGCAAGAGTCAGAAACTTAGAAGTCAACACGACCGGTTGGCCAACACGACCGGTTGACTTAGCTTTAATCACATGTGGGGGGTGGGGAATTGATTTATAAAATGTAGCAATCAAGCTATTACTTTAGTATGTCAAATGGGTGAGGTTGGCCTGAGATCCCTGGGTCACATCGTAAAAGAGGCTTGTCTTGGGCAAGCTGAGCTCTGTAGACGCCATTCTCACATATAGCCAGTTTTGCAGAAGTCATTTTGTTTATAACTAGGTACAGTGACTGCAATCCCCACGTCCCTCCTGCTATGGGGTGAATCTCCAAACTTGTCTTCTCAACCAGACGATGATATTGGAGGGACCGAAGCAGGCAAATAAAATATTTACTATGTATCCTTGGAAGAATCTTACGAGTTCTTCCACAAAGTAATTTACCTAGCTCTTCCTTCACTTACTTCATTTTGTTTTAAATTACAGTAAGTCCCTGACTTAGGAACAATCAAGTTGTGAACTTTCACAGATGTGAGCGGACCTTGCGCTACGGACATCTGTAGGTGCAAAGAATCGTGGAATAGCTCCCGCGTCCGCCGGACGCTGTCACCTTGCGGTGCTGTGTGCTTTCTGTGCAGTGCGGTAGCGTCAGTCAGAGCCTGGGGTGTCCGGAAGCAGCAGTGCGATGTGCAGGCTTCGTGTTTTTATGCTTTACAGTGTATAATGCGCCACAGGTGTGGAAGACTCACTGTCAGACTTAGGGCTGAATCTGACTTATGAATATTCTCCTGGGATAGAACTCGTTCGTAAGTTGGGGACTTACTGTATTGAAAGGGTCAGGAATATACGTCTGTATTACTTAGACTTTATTCATAGTAAGTCATTGCTGCCATTTACCCTGTAAACATATTGGGCTTTGATGTAATTTGGTTATGAGAAATTATAACATAAACCCAAAATTTGAGTAGAGAGACTATAATTTTTATTTTATTTTTTCCTGAGAGAGGGTCTTTCAAAGTCACTTTAGAAAGCTGGCCCTGCCCTTGGTGATCCTCCTGCTTCAGCCTCCTGAGTAGATATGCTTATAGACATGCACCATTGTGCCTGGCCATAATTTTTACTTTGTAAAGAAAAGGATGAATGTGGTTATGGTCTTCAGTGATGCATACTTAACAAAAGCAGAAAATGGAGCTGCTGTGGCTTGGGTTTCATTGAGGGAATGCAGGTACTAGCGACACAGGGGTTTTTTCTAGGCGGTTTTTGGGCTCCTGGGAGCCCTGCCTTGATTTTGGTTTTTGACCGGGCAGTGTAGTTGGAAATTCTGTTCTTTCTTTTGTTGTGGAACCAGAACAGGAGCTTAATAAATGCTTTGAAGTTTTAAAATGTATTTTCATCAGTGCACATTAATTATACAAAGTATTGGTGTCAGTGTGGTATGTGCACACTTTGACCCTATCCATCCCCTTTACCTTCTCTTACCCGCCTGTTCCCTTCTTCTTATCAGAGTCTCCTTTCTACTTTCATGCTTTTTTTTTATTTCACGTTTACATAAAACACGTGACCCTGGCCCTCAGTCTGGCTTATTTTGCTTAGCATGCTCTCCAGTTTCATTCATTTTCTTTCGGAGGAGGTCATGCCACTCTTCGTCCGGCTGAGCACACTTCGCCGTGTGCGCGCCACCTCCTCCTCACCCACCTGCCCTGGGCGAGCGCGGGGCTGCCTCCACGTGTGGTGCTGTGAGTTGCGCCTCGGAAACGTGGGTCTGCGGGTGTCACGGGGGATGTGACTTTCATTCCATCGGGCACACGGCGTGGAGTGGGACAGCTGCCTCGGACTGAAGCCGCGTTTTTGGTTCCCTGAGGAAACTCGTCCCTGATTTCCAGGGCGGCCGTGCTAGGCGCTCTCCTGCCGCGGTGTGGAGTGCGGGCTGTCCTCCACAGCCTCCTCCGCGCTCGCCTTCTCGCACCCTGGCTGACAGCCCCTCCGACTGCCTGAGAGCAGCCTCAGGGCGGTTTTGGGTTTGCTCCTCTGATGGCCTCAGATGTTGTTCTCATCCCCCTATTCTCATAGGTCATTCGTACTTCTTTTGAGAAGCGTCTGTTCAATTCATTTGCCCATTTTCTGTTTAAGTTTACTGGTACAGCTTAGGCACAGGTAATGACTGCATTCTTCAGATGGAATTTGTACCTGCACGTGGTTTATCTTCCTTCCTCCTTTTTTCCCCTCCTTTCAAACTTTTTTCCCTCCCTGTTCACCAAGCTCAGTTTTCACTTTATCCTTCTTTTCTCATTTTTCTTTCCCTTCCTTCTTCCCGCTTCCCCTCCCTAGTTCCTTTTTCCTTTTGAGCAGTTCCTTCCTATTTCACAAGATCTACTGTACATTTTGGATTTCATTTACCTGTTCAGTTTCTCACGCCAGAGACATAATGTGATGTTTACACATGTGTGTCTGATTTATTTCACTTATGATTATCATCTCAAGGTCTATCCATTTAGCTATAAATGTCTCTATTTTATCTCTCTTTATGGCTGAGTAATACTCCATTATACAAAAAAAACACATCTTTTTTATCTGTTCATCTGTTGATGGACATGTGGGTTGCTTCCAAGATTTAGCTATTACAAATGTGCCACTTTACACGTGAGTGCATGCATATTGCTGTAGTATGATGCTTTTAATTCTTCTGGGAAGATATATAGAAGAGAAATATCTGGGTCAAATGCGACTTCTAATCCCAGTTTTTTGAGGATTCTCCACACTGATTTCCACAGTTGTACCAGCCTACACTCCCACAAACTTTTGACGTCTTCTTTTTTCCCCCACAGCTCTGCCAAAGGAGATCAAAGAAGATATCAGAAAAAGGAAAGATATCCCTTGCTCTTCATTAGGAAGAAAATGGTCATACTCCCAAAATTGTTATATGGATTGAATGCAATACCAACCAAAATACCATTAGTATACCTTACAGAATTAGAGAAAAGATTCCTAAAATTCATTTGGAACCAGAAGAGACCCAAAATAGCAAAAGCAATTCTGGGCAACAAAGGCCAAGCAGGGGCATCACAATCCCTGACTTGAAATTAAGCTACAGAGCTACTGTGATAAAAACAGCATGGTAGGGTTGGGACTATAGCTCAGCAGCATAGTGCCTGCCTGGCAAGCGCAAGGTCCTGAGTTCGAGTTCTGATACCACTCCCCCCTCCCCCCCCAAAAAACCCCCAAGCAAACAGCATGATACTGGCAAAAGACCAGATGGAGCAGATTAGAATATGCAGAAACAACTCCAAGCACACTCAGCCACCTAGTCTTCGACAGAGGGGCCAAACATGTTCACTGGAAGAAAGATAGCCTTTTTAATAAACCGTGCTGGAAAAACTGGCTCTCCACATGCTGAAGACTAAACCTAGATCCATGTCTATCACCATGCACTAAACTAAAGTCCAAATAGACCAAAGATCAGCATATTAAAACAGAAACACTAAATCTGCTGGAAGATAGAATAGGTAGAACTCTGGAAGACATAGGTGTAGGCAAAGACTTTATGAAAAAAACCTTGATCTCAGAGGAAATATTACAAAGAATCAAAAACTGGGATCTCATCCTTTTTTTTTTTTTTTTCTGGTACTGGGAATCAAACTCATGACCTTGCACTTGCCAGGCAGGCGCCGCACCACTGAGCTAAATCACCAGCCGTGGGATCTCATCTTATTAAAAAGCTATTGCATAGCAAACAAAATCACCATCAAAGTGAAAAGACACAGAATGGGAAAAAAATTTTGCCAGCTGTTCTTCAGACAAATGACTAATATCTAGAACATATAAAGAACTGAAAAAGAAATCATACCCTCCAAATTCAAGACCCAATCCAAAAATGGGCATCTGAGATGAATAGACACTTCTCAGAAGAAATGCAAATGCAAATAAATATATGACAAAGTGTTCAACATCACTGGTTATTAGAGAGATACAAATTAAAACAACAGTGAGATTCCATCTCACCCCAGAAAGAATGGCTATCATTAAGAAATCAACTAATAATGTTTGCCCATGTATTTTCTGGGCTATTTTCTTTGGTGTTACATTTGTGAGTTCTTCATATGTTCTAGGTGTTCATCTTCTGTCCAGGCTGTAGCTGGGAAAGATTCTTTCCCATTCTGTAGATTGTCTCTTCACGCTGTTGGTTGCTTCCTTTGCTGTGTGACAAATTTTTTTTTGTTTGACTGTTTTTGAAGTACTGGGGGTTGAACCCAAGGCCTCAGGGACCCTAACACTGAGATTTATCTCTAGTTCTCAAGTTAAAAATTTTTTTTTATTTCACTAAACAGTCACTCATCTGCAAGGAGAAAACAATGGATAAGCACAATAAAAGATAAATTACCCTGATCTCTTCTACTTCAAGTTAAATGCATGCTGGGACCCCACAGCAATTCTTAACAAAATAAAACAAAGCAATACAGGAAATAAACTAATAATGGACATAAATGAAATCCTAAAAACACTCAGTACAAAAGGAGGCAAATGAGAGAGAGAGAGAGAGAGAGCGAGAGAGAGAGAGAGAGAGAGAGAGAGAGAAAACATGTGGGCCAAATGGAAATCTAATGGCAAGAAGGTAGAGTTAAAGCAGCCATATCAGTAACTGTGTTAGATACACTCTAAATGCAGTGTACCCATTAAAAAACAATTAGAGACTCTCAGACTAGAGCAAAAGCATGTACATTGCACCAAGTACAATGCACCCAAGTACATTATCTATAAGAAATGTATTTGAAATACGAGGATATGCCTAGGATAGAAATGAAAGATGGAAGAACTGTACCAGTAAGCCCCTATAAAAAAGCTGGAGTGGCTGTATTGGTAACAAAGTGCGCCTAAAGTAAAGAATATATCCAGGAATGGAAGCAGGACATTACACAGTAATAGAAGGAGCAATTCAGAAAGAAGGCACCACAATGTTAAATGCTTATGTGGCCAATAACTGTGCTTCCAAACACACAAAGAAAAATTGTCAAGATGGAAAGGAGAAACACAGTCCTGCTTGAGAGCTAAGTTAACTCTTCCAGCATAGCCGCTGACAGAACAGAGAGACTGGAAATCAGTGAGTGTGTTAACGACCCAAGCAAGACTGCAGTCAGTGGACCAGCTATAGACCACTCTACCTGACCTCACTTTTTACACTGTTATACTACTTACACTGTCTTTAAGAACTCATAAATTTCAAGACAAACTCAAGGCTGGACAAGAAACAATGTTCCATTAACTTTAAAAAGTTTGCTATCATGCAGAACATGTTATTAGGCTACTGTGAAATTAAACTAGACATCAGAAAATAGAACACTGTCTGTAAAATTTCCAAATATTTGGAAATTAAGCAACACATTTCTATATAAGCCAAAGATCAAAGGAGAAATCACAAAAAATGTTTTGTAATTTTTCTCTATCTACTTAGCAGTGTGTGGTAATGTGTGAATAGAATCCTGTTTAATGACATCCTTGTACTGCGGTGATGTTTATTTAGTGGATGTGTGGAGGTTGCCTGTTTAGGTCGCTCTGAGTCTCCCGTTTGTAAACAATGTTGCTATAAACACTTGTACAAACGCAATCCATTTTTACAAAAAATTCTTATGGGTCAACTATTTTCACCAACTTTTGATCTGTCTTTGCCCTGCACTGCCAATTTTCCCTCTAGAAATTGTGCCGAATTACTATCTTACCTGCAGTTTATGAGAGTTTATTCCCACATCCAGAATAATACTAAATATTATCTTTTTTTAGGTGTAAGGTGTGAGATAGCCATCTAATTAGTTAGCCCAGAAAATGCCATTTTTATTTGAAAGAATGATTGACAGAAAAGCTAGCAATTTATCCTTGAACATTTGGCAGATACTTTCTTGAAAATGAAAAGTGAATAGGTCATTTCAAGGAAAACAGTATTTGTTATCTGGGTGTGGTGGTGCACGCCTATCATCCTAAAACTTGGGAGGCTGAGGCAGGAGGACCGCTGTGAGTTGGAGACCAGCCTGGGCTACAAAGTGAGCTCAAGGCCAGCCTGAACTGCATAGCGAGACCCTGTCTCAAAAAGGCAAACAAACAAAAAATCCCCAGTATTTGTTGACAGTGAATACACTTTAATTCTTCACTTAAAGATTAGTGTTTTAGAAAACTCCTTTCTCCCACTCTGATTGTGAACCTTACATCCTTTTCTGACAGGAGTGGTGGGGACAGGAATAGACTGGACAGGTTGCTACTGTACACTGAAATGTGCAGATATGTGAAATATCCGCGTGGCTCCGAGGGTCAGTATTTTCCCACTAACTGGGGTCGACACCGCGGACTCTCCGCCTCTCCGGCCGTGTGCTCGGGTGGCATCGCACCACGGGCCGCTGGTCCCCCTCTCGGGGATGCAGACTGTGGTTTCTCAGCCTCCACAACTGCACAACCCAGGTCCTTAGAATACATCTTCTATCTCCGTAGCTGTCCGCGTGTCCCACGGCTCCTGTTTCTCTGGAGCGCCCTGAGCAGCACAGCACACACTGCCAGGTCCCGTGTGGGTGAGAGATTTGTGCAACGTGCAAGACAGATGCACAGAAGGAGCAACAACCGACACTGTCGCTGCTTCTCTGCTGTCTCTGCCCTCACCCGGCAAAGGTCACCTCGTGTGCTTCCCTTCCCTCTCATCTCTGCCGCGTCACCTGGCCTCGCCCACACCCTGTTGGGACAGCCACCCGCCTTCCTAGGAGGTCGCCCCTCACCTGTGTCCTGAAGTGCTGGGGGCGGCAGGGCCTCCAGGCCCCTGCTGGCTCCCGTCTGAGGCGGGTGCTGTGGGGACCAGACCAGCCAGTTCCGCTAGAGGCGTGAGGTGGTGTGACAGCGGCCAGGATCCACGGAGTAGGTGGCTGATGGCCCTGGACAGCGAGGGCCGCATAGAGCTGAGGAGTGCGCAAGCTGCGCCCGACACAGCGGCACACTGATTGCTTACCTACAGATCCACTCCTTTAGCTATAAGAAATAAAAGCTAAGAACAGGCTCATGGCTTCGAACACCAGCTGTGTGCTGCTGATCTCTGCTTCCGGCCTGGCCCCTCTTCTGAACCCCAGACTCCTGTTTGCAGCTGTGGCCCGACAACCACTTACAGGTGCAGAGGACATCGAGGCCTGGTCCGTCCCTGCTGAGCTCTGGCGCTGGCCTCATCCCGCAGCAGGTCTGCCTGCAGGCTAAGGTCTCACCATCACCCCGGTCTCAGTTCAGCACCTGTTTCCCAACTGGTACCCCCAGAGTCCTGCACTGGATGACGCACCCTTTAGAGATGGGCTGGGATTCAGACCCCCTTCCTGTCCTTTAGGGACCCGGGGTTAGTAATCCATCCCTTAGTCTCTGCTGGTAAAGAGGAATCCAACTGACGCATAATTCACGTCACAAACAGTCAGGAGCATTTTGGGGGTGGTGGGATGCCGCACCCACCCAGTGTCCAGGTGGGGAGGTGCCTACAGGCGCCACAGCGACACGCACGCCCAGGTTCTGTTTCCCTGGGCCCTGCAGCTGGCACGGACTTGAGCCGTGGAGAGTCATTCCTGCCGCACTTGATAGGTACAATTTGTATTTGGATCATATGGAGCTAAATTAGCATTACAAACAGGCTTTGCCAAAACAAATACTGCGGGTAATAACAGCCACACTCTCTGACCCCAGGTGTGAGCTGCCGGTGTGACATAGCCCATAAAAGTGCTGGATCGGAATTCCCTGAGATAGAGGCTGGCGGCCAGCGCGCTCAGCCTGAAAGTTCCTGAAGGCTGTTCTCTGGGCAGAAATGGGACTACCGTGTGATCCTGCAATCCCACGCCGGGGTGCAGACCGAGGGCAGTGAGGTCGCCTCACCTGAGACACCGGCACTCGTGTTTATTAAGGCACTATTTGCAATAGCAGAGATAGGGAACCTTTGGTACCCAGGGGGAGGGACGAAATGTAACTTTTATGATTTTCCTTTTGTTTGATGACTTGCAAATGTTTTCAAACAGCACCCTATACACGCAAAAACCCTTTTGCGTAGGCTTTCGGTCCTACTCAAAAATCGGTGCAATAGCAGGTTACTTACAGCGGGTCCCTTGTACTGACTGGTGGTTGGAGAGGTGCCGCCAGCTGCAAATTCAGCCTGCTCCTTCGGGTGGCCCCAGAAAGGAGCCTTTCATGGCTCACCCTTTCCGAGGCACCTGTCCATACAGGGACTGGGGTTCCCCGGGGAATCCTTGCAGCTTCTGCGGCAATGTGGGACAGACGGCTGCAGAGTCATGTGAAGAGGGTTCTGAGGTCCTCCAGGAAAAGAGAGAAGGCTGTCCCTGCCAGAACCAAATCCCAGATATCCGGGGGGCTGTGGCTGTGTTAGCAGGCCCATCTCACGGCTTGACTGGCTATGGAGCTTTCCAAACCAGCCAGGCAACCAACGGACCAGCGCCAGTCAGCCCTCGGGGACAGGGAAGCGTGCCGGATCCTGCGTGTTAGGGACAGTTCGGCCTGTTCAGTTTATAAGGAAGATTAGGCCAAATGGCAGAGGTTTTGTCCCGGTGAAGGTGGGCGGCAGGGCTGCTCTTGCAGTCAGGGGGTTCTGTCTGCTTGTCCTGGAAAGAGGAGGGGCTTCTCTGAAGCGGTCACACGCTGTCCTCTGTCCCCTCTCTCCTGAGATGTCAGTCACCCTCACGGAAACAGCTGCCACCGGTGCTGCATGCAGTTCCGGGTTTGTTGTATCGGCACAGACTGAACACATCCCTCCCATCTGAAAATGGATGGAAAGTGAGAGACACAGTTATTTTCCTAAAACAGTTGCCAACTCAAGGAAAACATATAGGTGAACATGCTTCCTAAGCTCAATTTGCACTTTATTTAAACAATGAAGTCCTACATCGAATTAAAGAAATAGGTGAAAATCTCGTTGCAAACAGTCTCAAAAATCTTAGTCAATTATATTCCTTGGGTATCTAGAAAATCAGATTATTTGTGCCAGATACACAGAAAACCTAATGTGAGTGATATTTTTAGATTTTAATACTGCATTTTTTTGCATTCATTTTTAAGAAAGCTACTGAGGGATTTCTGTGTCTCTGGGGTAATCATTTTACCAAAATTTTTATTCTTCTAATGACTTGCAGTGAAGTAAGTCCATATTCTTTTTTTCAGTGTAATCTATAAATTTATATTTATTATCAGTGGGGAATACACATTATTTTCAGAGGGTCACAGAAAGAAAACTAATGCAATACAGATTTATAAGGAAAAAGCCATAAATTTTAAAAACTAGAAATTTCATAGGCTGCCTCTCTTTAAGGCATTTTTATTAGCACACATCCGTTTTAGAGAGCTCTGGGCTGTGAGGTGGGATCCGTCCTCCCGTTATCTTTCCCATACCCGCCCCAGTTTCTTTCCTGCTAACTGCCTTCCTCTGACTTTCCTGTTCTTTCTCATACTTCTTTTCCATTCTTAAAGAATTCTAAACTAAAAAGCTTTCAAACATTTGTGTTATTGTAAAGGTGGTGCCCAGGAGGATGAAACATGTTTCACTAACCAGTGTATCTCCTCAAAATTATAAAAGGGCAGAAAGACCTTGAACCAGGTGTATATAGGTATTTCCAGCTATTGTTATCGCTCATGTATTTCAATAATTTTTTCTTTAAAAAGTTTGAGTTATGCCAAAGACTAAAACTAGACCCACGCCTATCACCATGCACCAAACTAAAGTAAAGATACCTCGAAGATCTAAAGATTAAAACAGAAACACTAAATCTACTGGAAGAGAAAGTAGGTAGAAATCTTGAAGGCATAGGGGCAGGCATAGAGTTCATGAAACCAAACTGCGCGGGAAATACTTCAAAGAATCAGCAACTGGGATATCATCTTATTGAAAAGTTTCTGCACATCAAAAGAAATCACCAACAGAGTAAACAGAAAACCCACGAATTGGGAAAAAATTTTAGCCATCTGCCCCTCAGATGAAGGACTCCTACCTAGAATATATAAAGAATTAAAAAAAAAAAGGTCCCCAAATTTCAAAGACTCAACCCAAAGATGGGCATCTGAGATGAATACATACTTCTGAGATGAAGAAATACAAATGGCAAATAAATATATGAAAAAGAGTTCCATTTCATTGGTATTCAAGAAATGCCAACTAAAACAGCACTGAGATTCCATCTCATCCCAAAAAGAATGGCTATCATCAAGAAATCAACCAATAACAAATGCTGGAGGGGCTGTGAGGAAAAAGGAACCCTTCTCCACTGTTGGTGGGAATGCAGACTGGTGGAACCACTGTGGAAATCAGTCTGGAGATTCCTCAGTAAACTAGGACTAGAGGTCTCATTCAACCCAGCTATTCCCCTTCTGAATATTTTTCTAGAAGAGCTGAAAACATCTACCACAGCGATATATGTGCACCCATGTTTAAAGCAGCACAATTTGTAATAGCTAAATCTTGGAAACAACCCAAACGCCCATCAATGGAGGAATGGATAAAAAAGATGTGGTATTTTTATACAATGGAGTACTACTCAGCTATAAAGAAAGATAAATTCGAGGCTTTTATGGGTAAATGTATGCAACTAGAGACCATACTCATAAGTGAAATAAATCAGACTCACATGTGTAAACATCATATTGCCTCCCTAGTATAAGAACCTGAAAGAGTAAATAAAATCTGAAAGGCACAATAGATATTGTGAAAGGGAAAGAAACTGCTCAAATAGGAAAGAACAACTGGGATGAGCAAAAAGAAAAAAAAAGAGGGAAGGGAAAAAGTATATATACAGGATAGCTGAGATAATTTTACTACTAATTTCTATTGGTTTATTGAAAGGAACAGTTAACATGTAATTGTTTGATCAGTCTTACATGCTTATATCTCATTATCTGAGTAACCATTTTGAAGATAACAATATGTAATATAACAACAACCATTGTTAATTTCCCATCACCTTGTTTTGAAATTCTTTATCATTTTTATTGTTTTTATGTTATTTTGTTTATATCTTTGTTTTTCTTATTTTGTTTTTGTTCATTTCTCTTTAAAATAAAAAAAGAAAAAATATATATGTGTATATGAGGATATCTGGGATAAGTGTATTGCTCATGTCTATTGGTTTATTGAAAAGAATAGTTAATGCTTAAATTATTTTTTCTTGACCAATTTTGCACACTTATATCTGGCAATTAACAACTAATTTGAAGACAATACTATGCAATATAACAACCGCTGTTGAATCCCTACCATCTGGTTTGGTTGAGCTCTGTATTGTTTGTAATTTTTTTTATTACTTACTATTGTCTTTAATGGTTTGATCAATCTTGCATTCTTACGTCTGGTAGCCTGAGCAACTTCATTGAAGACAACAATATGTAATACAACAACCACTGTTAATTCCTATCATCTTATTTTGAAATCCCGTATCGTTTCTAGTGTTTTTGTCTTCATTGTTGTTATGTTGTTGTTTTTTCTCTTTAAAATAAAAAAATTAAAAAACTTTGATTCACACACACGTGGCTGTAGTTACGGGTGCGGTGCTGCTTTGGTACCCGTGCAGTGGTCAGATCACGGTCACTGGCAGCCGCAGCCCCTTAAGCACGGCCATTCCCTAGCGGGGAGGACACTGGGGATCTTCCCCTCCTGCGCAGGAGGCGAGCTTGCCCCTCTCCCCGGGATCACGGCGCCCTCCTCCGCCTCCCCTCCCCGCCCCGCCCCTGGCAACCGGGGCTGCTCTCAAGTTCTCCAAGACGGGCTTTTGTGCTTTGTCTTTCTGCTCCTGGCTTGCTTTACTTTGCATCGCGCCCCTGCCCCAGTTTCACCACAAGTGATAGAAATCCAGGCTTCCACGCGGCTGCAGAGCGCTCCCTTGCGTACACGGACCGCGTCTCTGCGCGCCCTCCTCCGCTGCGTGGCAGCTGGGTGGATTCCACAGCTTCCTTCGGGCAAACGGTGCTTCCAGAAGCGTGCGCGTGCGGTGTCTGTCGGCCACACCGACTGCACTTCCTTCGGGCCGGCACCCGGGAGCGGGCTTGCGGGGTCACGCGGAGGTCCTGCTCTCTTGCCCAGTGGCGGTGGAGCTGACCTCACCGCGCCGCCTAAGGATTCCCTCCCTTTCCCTGCAGGTCCTCCTCCTTCTCCGGAGACCGCCCTGCTAGCTGGGGTGGGCCGATCTCGCGCGGGGTCTGATGTGCGTTTCCCTGAGGACTGCTGATGCGAGCGCTTAAACATGTACCCGATCGGCCATCTGTGCGTTTCCTTTCCAGAAAGGTCTATTCAAATCTTTTGCTCATTTTAAAACTGGGTTATTTGGCTTTTTGCTGCTGCGCTTGTGGAGCTCTGCATGTACCATAGACGTGAGCTCTGCGCTGGGAAGAGTCTGTGAACGTAGGCTGCTTCCGCAGGCGTCTTTCCCTCTGTCCATTGCTTCCCCTGCTGTCTACGAGGTTTTTAGCGCCACGTAACTCTCTTTGCTTTTGCTTTTGTTGTCTTTGTTCTGAGATCTATTTAAAGAAAAAACCCTTTTCCAGACCAAGTGGCGAGGATTGTTCCCCGTGCTTCTTCCAGTGGTTTCATGGTTTCGAGCCTGATGTTTAAATTAAGCCTTTCATCCATCCAAGCTGCCTTGTTTCTGGTGAAGCCAGGTGGGATTCCACTTTCCTGCGGGTGGGCTCGTCCCCGCACCGCTTGCGGAAGAGCCGGTGCCTTCTGGCCGCGCTCCTGGCACCGTCCCCAGCGCCCTCCTTCCCTCGCTTCTTCATCCCGCCCCCTCCTCGGGCCTCAGTGTCATTTCTTCCGACCCATCGGCCTTGCAAGGAAGCATAACTCACAGTGAGCCGTGCGTTACCCATCAGGACGAACGATTCGGGCTGCTCCCCGAGGGGCCTGCGGGACCACACTCTCCCTCGCGCTCTGTCTTCGCTCCCAGCCGGGCGCTGCTGCCAGGATGCGCTGCCCAAAGCCGCGGGGCCAGCGGACCAGGGACTGCGGCCTCCAAAGCCGTGAGCCACAGGCCGCGTCCTCCTGAGCACTGGTCACCCAGGCAGCTGGCGCAGGCGCACAGGGACCATCGGCTGGCACGGCTCCGCGGACCCGCCTGTGCCCCGTGACGGACGCAGGTCCTTGGTACACACAGTTACTGCTGCTGTCGTTACATCACTAAAAAAGTGAGTACTGCTGCAACTGCTGTCAGTTTTTTAACTTGTCTACAGGCACGGGGAGTGCAAGGTCCTCTCTCTCCTTGCCTCGCACAAGTCACTGTCCACTGCCACCTGCTCTTCGTCTCCCACCGAGTCGCCTTTGCAGCCCGCACCTCGCAGCCTCCTTCCCTCCCTCCCGCTCAGGTCACCAGCGGTGCGGGTCCAGGCGCTCCCTCGCCGGCCCAGTGTCAGCGACAGCAGCGCCACCTACCGGACAGAGCTGCTCTGCGCGACCCAGGGGGGGCGCTCCAGACCCGGAACCGGAAGGAACCTAGGACGCCGTTCTCAAACCCAGCGCCGTGTCAGAACCACCGTGCAGGAAAAAATGTCAAAGATGCGGTTTTTCCCGTGAAACAGAAGCTGTGGAATCGGATGCATGCACACATACGTGCGTGTATATGTCGTACAGTAATTTTTACAGTTTAATTTTTATTTGACAAATAAGTTGTACATTTATTAATATCTACCCATTGTGATGCTATACTATGTGTATGCATTGTGGGATGATCAAACAAGCCGATTAACGTATCTCCCATACTGCTTTTTGGTGAGGACCTTTGAGAGCTACTCTTGTAGCGGCTTTGAAATACGTACCGCATCATTAGTAACTGTCGTCATTAGTAACTTAGTCCTCAAACTGTAGTCACTAATTCCAAAACAGCATCACTCTGCAGGCCGCTGTGCCCATGCCAGCCCAGGAAGCAGATCGGTGGTAAAAGCTTGTGCAAGGGGACCACTTGCCTCCCAGTCTGGGGTCCTGGTGATGCTGGGGCCTGGCCCATCCCCTGGACCCGCCTGCGCTGTCTGCCCCCTTAGTATCCGATGATAGCTTCTCCTTTCCTGCCCTCTGTCCAAATGGCTTTCTCTAAGTCTCATTCCCTCTCAGAAATCTATACAATTCAGGAGTAATCTGTTAATGCTGGCCACGGTGGTGCACGCCTGTAATTCCAGCGCTTGGGAGGCTGAGGCAGGAGGATCACTGCTAGTTTGAGGCCAGCCTGAGCTGTATAAGGAAACCCTGTCTCAAAAAGACAAAAGAAAAAAAGAGAAAAGTAATCTGTTAAAATAAGTATGGAAATTCAAAAAAATCTCACTTAAAAGTTAGCAAGATTGAAAGTAAATGTATAAAATTAGAAAATTTGAAATTCATGCTCAGTGTAACTAAATCAGCCAATACAGCATAGATGACAGTAAAAACGAAATTCCTTTCTTTTTCATTTTTTCCCATCCAACCAAAATCTTCCTTTTCCATAGCTGCTGCTGACAGCTGTTTTATCTCTGTGGACCTGTTTATTCTCTCTTAAAGACCCCCCTCTCTTTTTTTCTTTCTTTCTTTCATTTATTCATTCTTTTCTTTTCTCTTTTCTTTTGTTTTTGAGAGAGGGTCTTGGTATGCAGTTCAGGCTGGCCTTGAACTCACTGTGTAGCCCAGGGTACCCTCAAACTTGCAACAATCCTCCTGCCTCAGCTTCCTAAGTGCTGGAATTACAGGCGTGCACCACCACACCTGACTTTTTTGTTTTAGACAAGGTCTCACTACATTCCTTAGGCCTCAAACTGGACTCAAGCAACCCTCTGACCTTAGCCTCCTTGGTAGCTGAGACTATAAATTCGTTGTATTGAGGCATAGCTGGAATAAAATGAATTGGATATCATTGAGTGCGTAGACTGCTAGGTTTGCACACAAGTCCCCTCCTGTGGAGCCCCTGCTTCAGGGACCCATCTGTCACCCCTTCAAGTGTGAAGCAGAGAAGCCCACTGGAGACCTTTGACTCTGTGAGTACGAAACATCCACCCATTTCAGCTGCTTTCAGGAGCACACAGGAGGTGTCCAAACCCAGATTCTATTTCTAACAGCAGTTGAGTGCACGAGTATTTTCTGTATGAATTATTCATTTCGCAAAGTTTGACATAAAAAACACACAGTGCTTTGAGCTTCTTCCCCAGGGGACGGGTTGGGGCTTGGTGGGGCTGCTCCCCAGCGCCTCCTGGCGGGCAGATGTTGCAGCACTGCTTCCTGACGCCTAATGAAAAGTGAAGGTTCACCTAGAACCCAGGTTCAGCCCTATTTTCACTATTCCTGCCATTGCCAAGAAATCATTTTCTCCGAATGTTTTTAATCTAGGGAGAAATCCAGAACAATATGGAACAATGGTTCCGCATTTATAAATCTGTGCTGTACACTGTTGTATAAGTGTATCTCATTCTACCTGTGAGCGTCAAGATTGTGTGTGTGTGTGTGTGTGTTGTGGGGGGGATCCTGGGCCTCGAACACGCTAGGCGAGCACTCACCACTGGGCTGCACCTACCCCCAAGCTGGAGCTCGGAGCACAGTCAGGACACGCAGGAAGGGAGGGAGGGTCACAGGTAGGACGGAAGCCAAGGCAGGAGTCGGGCCGAAGGAAGACACAAACCGTGAAAAGGGTAGAGTCGGCGAGAACAGAAGTCAGAAGGAAACATCCCACTTCCGGCTTATTCCATCTGCACGCACGGCCCCAAGGGCCTCAGGTAGACCCTCAGTGGTTAGCCAAGTAGCAAGACTTGGCTGACAGACTCGGAAGAGGAGGGCGCTCCCAGACGGAAACATTGTCCCTGGTCCCGCGTGTCTGCTCTTGTCCCCACACTGCTTAAATTCTGGACCTCTTCCATGTTCTCCTCAACTGTAACTTGTTCCCGAGCAAGCTTCACCCCATCTGCTAATTCTTTCTTTTTTGTAGTGCTTGAATATAAACCCAGGACCTTTGCACGGAACAACATCTCCAGGCCTTGTCTTATTTTTTCTAATGTACTAAATTTCCCCGGGCTGGGCTCAAACTTGTAACCTTCCTGCCTCAGCCTCCCGGAATGCTGACATTAGAGGCACCCTTCACCATGCCTGGTCCCATGTGCTAATTCTCACCGAGGTGTGAAGCACAGATAGCTTTCTCTTCACCTTTTCCAGGAAGCCGGTGGTTAAGCCCCGAGCCTGCTCTGATACCTGGAGGAGGAGCTCTCATGTCCCGGGCAGACAGCAGTAGAAAGAAGTTTCTTCTGGTTCCTCCCCATCATTGTTTGGGGCAGAAGGTGCCACGGCCACACCAACATGAGGGTGACAGCACTCTGGGGAGACTAAGGGGTACAGAAACAACGGCTCAAAGCGTAATTGTGCCGCAGAATCAGAGCGGTGTGGGTCGTTTAAGCACAGACCACTGGGCTCACCCTCACGGCCTCTAGGGCTGAGGGCCGACCCGAACACACTAAGGCCTCTGGGTGCTACCAGCGGTCCGGTGACACCACTCCAAGAACCACTGGGTTCAACATCACAGCCTGTGCTTATTAGGAATTTATTACCCACCAAGAGCTGCTTGAAGCGCTTTTCAAATATTAAATCTCTCGATTCCCATGGCAACTAAAGGAGGACGCTGAGGTCCCCAGACACAAGGAGCATGGTCGAGCCGTCCAACGTCCCTGGCAGAGCTGGAATTTGACAGGCTGGCCCCAGAGCCTGATCTAACATGAGGCACACGTTACGGGGTGCCCCAAACGGGGCTGTGCCAAAGGGTAGGCGATCTGAAGAAAGACGAGAGATTTGTAGCGGCACACAAGGTTCACAGAGAACTGTATGAAGCAGCACAATTTCACGTGCTTGATTAGATCCTGTCAAATGTTCAGGAGTGGCTCGGCGCTTCTTTCTTCTTTCCCACCGTCTACATGGTGTACAGGGTTTGCTGTCTCTGGCAGCACAGCGTCCTGCCCTTGATGGTGCGCGATGGACACCCGCATAGGTTTAACTGTTTTTATCCCCCGATGTGTCCGGTCATATGTTTTAAATTGGAAAAAGAAATCTGCTTGCAATAAATATACATATATTTTAATCTAAATTACTAAAAAAAGCCACTCTGAGGAGTGGGGCCCCCAGGGCCGGGTAGTTGCTGAACATGGGGCAGGGGTGTTATTAATTGGGGCAATGGGGTCCGTCTCATTCCTCCCGTGTGGCTGACAGCTCTTTGCTGGGGGCCTGTAATGAAGGCTTGGAGTCAGGGAGGATCGCCACAAGTTCGAAGCCAGTGTGGGCTGCTTAGTGGGTTGAAGACACCAAGGACTGTAGGACCGGATCCTGCTCTGGGAAGAACAAATAGCTGTTAAAAGGCACCAAAGAATGGGACAGTGGGTGGGTTAATTGGTTGTGTTATTTAAAATCCGTCAGCAGCTGTAGTGTAGTTGTGTAAGACTAGAATGCGGTTGCCGTGAAGTGTACGTTATGGTAACAGTTAGGAAAGGGGCCTCCCCGCTGCGTCGCAGAGAAGGAACCGGAGGAGGAGCAGCAGGGCCGCTTGGAGGCTCAGCAGCCCAGGTGAGAGACAGGCAAGGTCGCAGCTGTCCAGAGGGCGAGAAGCAGCTGGACTTCTTCTGAAAGCGCATGGAAGGACTTGCTGGTGAGTGGGCTGTGAGTGGAACAGAAGGACCCAGGGATCCGCCTGAGCAACCAGGGGTGGGGTGGTGCCCTTGAACCAAAAGGGGCGACTGTCGAAGACCAAGGAGGCCGGCTGGCGAGGGCGGGTTCTAGTGGGTGGCGACCCTGAGCTGCAGAGAGCTTCCTGAGGCCCGGCTCCGAGAATCCCTCTCCCTGGTAATGCCATTGCTCCCCAGGTTGAGCTGTTACCCCGGGGACACCCTCGCTTTGACTTGGCGCTCAAGGTCGCGCTCAGCTTGGCCTTCTTCAGACTTTACTAAGGCGATGTTTCTCTTCTTTTCAACATCCCTTCTATTTCGGTCTGATTTTAAATGTTCTGCTGCTGGTGGCCCCCAAGGACAGCCTGTCTGCCATTGGTGTGGCTGGAGGGTGCGGACATATTTTTATTTTGTAGCTCTATGTGGATTTTAATGTGTAGTATAAAATAGCACAGGTGCATTAAATGTGTGGTTTTGCAAGTATTATCTGTAGTACAAGGCTTGGTCGAAGTCAAGATGAAGAATAATATTTGAGATGTTACACACTCATGCTGCAAGAGGTGAGTGAGAGGATGACGGTGGTCCCTGAAACCTGAAGGCTGGGGCGTACTGGAGAGTGTGCTGTTAGACTGTAACTTGAAAATGTTGCTTTCGCTGCGTAAACTTTTAAGCATTCCCCAAATAGAGCGACGGTGTCTCTTACCCACTTTACACCTGCCTTGTATCTAGGGTGCAGGTCTGTCTCACTCAGTGCAGTCAACTCCAGTGTAGGAAACCAGGAGCGCTGTGGGATTCTTGTACCTTAAGTTCCTGTTTTCGAATGAAGGGCTTTAAATGCCCCCCAAAGACTCTGTGGTCCCGGGGATCGGACGCAGGGGCTCCGGGTGCTGGGCAAGAGCTCTACCACTGCGCTCCATTCCCGCTCTGCTAACCCTTTATTTAAATTTTGAGACCCGGTTTCAGTAAGTAGCCAGGCTGGCCTCTGACTCATGATCTTCCTGCCTCAGGGTCAGGAGGGGAGGGATTATAAGTGTGCGCCAAAGAATTTGAAGTTGATCAAACCTTGGTGAAATTTGCCCAGAGAAATCATGCTGTGAAGGATTACATTTCAGTTCACAGAGGTTTATGTGGAGAATAATAATGTGGTGTCATAAGGTACAGTGGCTGGGTGTTTTCATAAGCCTAGGGTTTATATTGCTTTAACAGCACATCTTGCAGTGCAACGTGGTTCCCCCAGATTTTAGCAGCAAAATGCTCCTCATTGCTGCAGAAGACACCCCAGGAAAGACAGGGTGTGGGGCCAGGCAGCCACAGGACTCTGAGCCTGTAGATCCATATTGTCCTGTTTTCTAGCTGTATGGGCTTGAAGTCACTTTGACAATCTGAGCTTTTCTTTCCTGTTCTAAGCAGGGCGTTTTTCGTGCAGAACTGGGAATTGTAATAGCTCCTGTTGCATTTTATAACAACAGCCCTTCAGCTGGCAGGGAGAGCACACTGGAACACAGAACAGCACATCCCAGGGGCCCCTGTACTGAGCGAGACAGACCAGCACCCTAGAACTGGGGGTGCCCTGGGAACGGGAAAGGGAGCTTTCCTCAGAGCACAGAAAGAAGCCAAGAGAAGAAGCAGTTGGTGTATTCAGGAAATCAGTTCAGCCCTGGAATCCCATAAGAGAGGTCACCTGCAGGGTAGTGAGGGATTGTCCAGAGCTGACCTTTAGTGGGAGGAAACTCCTGATTTTCCGTTTAAGAGCTCCTAACTGGCAGCGGAGAAGAGGAAGTCATTGGGCTCCGGTGAGCACACGTGCACGCTCTAACCCGCTGCTGTGTCCTGCTGCCGGGGTTTGCAATCCAGGACCTGTGCACTCTCAATTTCTACCACGGAGTGAAATGCTTCCCTGCATGGCTGCTATGGAAGGCGGTGAAATACACGTAAGCTAAACGCACTTCTGGCTTAAATCTTCATTGTGTTTTAATTAGATCCTGTAGTTAGCAAGTAACTAAAACACTTTTTCACTATGTGAAAAGGAGCACAGACAGGATTTGCTGCGCGCTCTGAACGCAGTGACACACTTGCCTGCGGCTTTGTCCAGCACCCTTGGAAGCTCTTGCATCGCCTCAGCCTAGGATCGCTGCTGGGGCAGCCACTCCTGGCCTCCGGGTCTTCATCAGGACCACCCGACAGATTCTGGTCGGCGGATTCTGCGATTCGGAGAGCCGGACGCCCTGGGCTCAGATGGGGCGTGGGGCTCGGTGGACCGGTCCTGAGAAGCACCACCGGCTGGGACTGGTGCTGGAGCAGCGACCTCTGAACCTCCGCACTTCCCACAGGCCCTGCTTCTTCCTGGCTGAGCGGGGTTCATCTCCCTGGGTCACTTGCTGGCCTTTCAGGGGTTCCCCACCGACCCCGCGCCAGCCTGCCTCTCCTCCCGCCTGGCTTTTCTCCTTGCCTTGACCGAGGCTCCCCGTGGTGGTGAGATGGCTGGCCTCTCTGGCCCCTGACATGGTACTGCTCAGGGTTAATGGTCCCCACTCCAGCCGGAAGCATCTTTCTGTCCTCCTTCCTTTCCTCTTGTGGCCTGGGAACTCTCCTACGTCTTTCAGGACACAGTCCAGACTTTCGGCAACAAGAGTGCCCTCGCCTGCTTAGCGCTCCTCTTCGCTCTCAGGGGACCTTGGATTTATGACAGATGAATACAGGGAAAGTGCAAATAAGTAAAAACATTATTGCAGTAACAGACATATGCATCAATCCGCTGCCAGTGTCACCCTCACTCCAAACACACACAGCCCATTACTTTTGCCCCTGTCTGAAGCAATTTACAGTTTATATTTACACTTGGTCAAATCAAAATATTATGGTGTGTCTTTATCCACCTTATATACCAGCTCTGGCACTGTGCGACTTGTGGCTCTTCCCCAAAGGCGAAATGACAAAAAAGTGAAAATTTTGAGTAGAATCAGCACTTGGAGGCAGGCACAACTGCACCACTGAAGACATTCTTGAAAAAAGGCTCGCAGAACTGCTTCAGAAAGGGGCAAGGAGGGTGGGAGAAGTGTGCTCACCCGGAGAGGCAGGATTTCAAGGAGAATACACAGCACCGGGTCTTCTATGCAATGCTTAAACTATTAAGCATTCATCATCCATTTTATCATACTGCTTACCGTAGTCATGTGTACTGCTACATGTTAGAAAACTTCTGTATATTTCCATCCTCCTCCTCACTCACCTGCTGAAATTAGACTGTAAGCTCTTTGAGGGCAGGAACATTGCTTATTCTTACTTATCACCTTGAAGCTTTGGGTGTGCAAGGTGCTTGGTAATTCTTGAGGGACTTTAGAAGCTAAGTCAGATCTTGCCTCCAGTGGCTCAGTGGCATAGGAAGCAGGGGGACCAGAGACAACATCGGCAACACGAGACACGGCTCCGTCCACACAGGGGCGGGAAGGACTAGAGACTGAGCGTCTCCCCGGCAGGCCCGGCCCTGCCTTGCTGTGTGACCTTGAAACCAGCCTTAGGGGTGACTTCTACTGTTGCCGCCTTTGACCCCGCTTTGTTTGGTTTATTTATTTAACTTTTCCCTCTGATCCATTTTATTTTCTCTAATTTTCAATGAGATTTTGGGACGAAAACTTCATGTATTGAGCCTCTGTTTTTCAAGTGTGAAATGAGGGTGGGTTTGTCATTCGCTAAGCGAAGCTCCTCGGGGAAGTAATTTTGACAGCACTGTGACTCAGCGCTGTGTGAGGAGAGTGCTGCGGAGCCAGGAGGGCTGCGAGAGGCGTCACAGGGCCGGTCCTGTGCTCCCAGCCTGGCGGCACCAGAGCCGCTAGTGCTCTCCAGGGAGCACAGCCCGGCACAGAGCGTGTGGAGCCTGGGAATCTACCTGACCCTGCTGCCTTCTGCTTCTCACTCACCTCTCGGTTATCAAAGGTGCTGGAGGGCTTTCCGAGGGACACCTGGCAGGGAGACTTGCTTTTGCTGGGCTGCAGTGTGGCCTCCGCCTCCCTGGGGGAATGGGTGGGACCTGTGTCCTCAAAACTTCAGCCAAGTGAGGGGGCCCAGGGGGCCAAGCAAGCACCCTGTGGGTTTGGAAAGCACGCATTTGAGGTCTGACACCCTCTTCTTGGAAAATACATGTGTTAGTAGAAGATTTAAATAGCAGCAAGGGTACCAGGTTAGGACATGATAGCCACTGAAGAACTTGTTTTTCCTCACGGTTTGTAAGAAGAGGCATCATGCCAAGTCACAGACTGGGCTAGGAGCGGGGCAGGATGCTTGCAGGAGGTGAGAAATGTAGAGAAAAACCGAAAAAAATATACTACGGAGTTGTGCATGACCTCATTCTTAATAAACGAGTGAGGGAATCCAGCTGGAAAGGTTGGTGAATTTGTCGTAACCTGTGAGTGTGTGTGTGTGTGTGAATATACCAGTGAGATTAGGGTGTGTAAAAGGCATTTCGCAGAAGGGAGCGATTAAGCTTTCTTTTGTGTGTGGTGTGCGTGAACCTAATTCTAGCTGGTTTTATAACAGCAGAGCCACTGAGTGTTGGGGACAGACACTCGCAAAAAGCAAAAGAGTGAAAGTGTGGCCGGTGTTCTTCATCAGTGGCCGCCCTGGCCTATCTGCTGGGTGACAGTGCGTCTCCCCAGGAGTGATTCTGAGGCTCTTCATGAGGTGCTTTGGTTTCTAGTGTGCTCAGTGAAAATCTTCCCGGTACAAAGACAGAATATTTGAGTTTTTAGGACAAGGGTTGTCTCCTACATTTAACTTCTCTGAGTATTCAGTGATAATGACAGTTAGAGTCTTTGGTAAGGATTCATTTCCTTGGTCTTGAAAGTGACTTAAATCATCAATTTAACAGAAGCTTGTGGGACCTTTAGGATTCATCCTTCTCCGTGTATCCTTTGAACACCAGAAGTGGAAAAGTGTGGGTTTATTAACAGGGACAGCCATTGCCAGGGCCCGCCTGGTCCCCGGGCTCCCTGCCGCTGATCCTGTTACAGCCGTGTGAGACCCCACGCGCTGGATGTGGCTGCACCTTTGGATCCACACGGATTCTGAAATGCCGAACAGTGCTTCCTTCCAAGTTCTGATGTGGGAATAGGAGCCCCCTGAGAATTCTACTAGGTTTGTTTATAAAAAATAAATATTAATTTTTGTTAAGCTGAATATATTTGCATTTATTTTCCTAATTACCAGGAGCTTGCTAAGCAAAAGGCAAATAGAGGTGAATACTCCTTGGTTAGTGTATTTTCCATTTCAGGGATGCTTTCCGTAAACTCGTGTGTGTGTGTGTGTGTGTGTGTGTGTGTGTGTGTGTGTGCGCGCGCGCTCTCCACACTCACACTTGTAGTTATTTTGGCATCAGTTTACCCTGTCAGTTAAAGGAGGGGCTGCCATGGAGACCTTCTTTCTGGCTGGCTTTCTTTGCATCCTCTGAGTAGGTGGCCGAGTTGATAGGGCCGTTTGTCAAACCCACAAGACACAACGTGATGCCGAGGCTCCACAGACTCTCTGCGGAATGCAGAGGCCGCTTGTAGACTCAGATCATGTATTACTCATCTGGACAGCAAGGGGAAGAGTAGCCACGGGCCTCCGCTGTGGTCCTCAGCCTGCGGAACCAGAAAGAGCCACCAGAAACGAGAAGGGCTGGGGCCACGACCGGAGCTGCAGAGGCGCCCGTTCCGCAGTGCCATTCTGGGTTTGTGCTTTGCCTCTCTGCTCAGGGGGAAGCAGGCCGAAGAGTCCCTCCCTCACCGTGCAGGCGATGTGGCAGGTGAGTGGGCTGTGGCCTTGTAGCAGTTCCTGGGGCTCCCTGCCCCATCTCCTGGGAAGATCTCGAGATGTCACGGAGCCCCTAGGTGGCCTGGGGCTCGAGACTTTGCCTGCAGGGCGTCTGTGGACACACGCAAGGCCACAGAGTAGAGTCCACGCCTGACACCATACTTAGGAAGTGCTGTCCCGTGGGACGGCAAGGGCAACACTGTGACAGCACTGGAAGGCGCTGGCTTGTCTCCCTGGGAAACACAGTGAGATTTTCTCATGAGATTTCAGTTTCCGGGCCGGGTGGCCATAGGTCTTGTTATACTTGCTCCTGAGAAGAGGAGGAATTTATTAGGCAAGTAGAGAAGTTTCTGGGCACTGTGCTACAGTAGCTGGTGCTGCCTGGGGCCTCAGCTGGAGAGCTGGCCCAGGGCTTAGAGCCTCCCCTCTGTGGTTCACAGTTCCGCCGTTCACAGCGGGATGGACGTCAGCCAGGTACTGAAGCTCTGTAGATTTCCATCCTTCATCTCTAGAGGGGCAGCAGCACGGGAGACTGAGGGAGTGGTACAGGCAACGTGCTCAGAATGGTGTCTGATACAGGGAGACACCAGCGGAAGGAGCTCTGCGTGTTATGATAACACAAGGTGGTGCTGAGCTCCACACCCAGCTCCTGGGACGGGGGCAGGCACAGGAAGGCCCCCAGCTTTGTTAATTTACCAGACAGCTGATGTAACTGAGCGTGCACACGTGGCCTCGAGGCAGCTTGTTAATGACCTTGACAGTGGGCCTTGCAAAGCAGAGATCGGTGGCTGTGCAACCCACGCTTTGGTTGGACTCTGTTTAGCTGCAGCTCAGAGCAGCCCAGTGACTTGTGAAAGGCAGCAAACATTGGGTCACTGGGCAAAGGCCTCTGCCAACGGGCGCTGCCTATAGTCTCTGGGTGCGTCTTGTCCAGGCACTGCTGTGGCCTTCATCTTCCTTCCACGGTCCAGCCCGGGAAATGCCTACCTGCGTGACCTGGTCAGAAGAGCCGGTCATTTCGTGCCCACGGGGACGCTGGCCGAGGACGTGAAACACAGGTGTGTTGGCACAGAGGGCGGAAGCCCAGCTGTTTTCCAATTAGCAGCCCCTTGGATTTCTGAAACAGTCATACAGTGTGAAGCAGACGCCCCTGTCTGGAGCTTTGTGTTCAACTCAGGGTCCAACTCTCAGTGGAAAATTAAAAACAAAGTCATTATTATGTATTCGATTTATTAAAAATGCAACTATTACGGAGCGCCTGTGGGCATGTGTGGAAAATGCTGTAATTAAATTAAATTAAATTAAATCCAGCAGTTAGAAGTAACATTTTCCACTAAGAAGGAGAAGGAGGAGGACGAAAAAAATAAGCCCATCAGAGAATTCCAAGCCAGAAAAGTGCAGGAAGCGGCCAGGATTCTCCTAGGAGGAGGAAGATCTAACCGTTATTCTCACTGCTGCCCGGAGGTAATGGAAAAGCAATAGATAAACTTGGAACAAGCCTGGGACTTTCCAGCGTTGGGAAGGGATGTTTGTTTGGAAGAAGGTGAATAAGATTAAAACCTAGTCTATAACAGGAAATTTATTTGTAGTGATGACCTGGGGCCGTCATTCAAGCTGATTTGGGAGGTGGAAAGTGGTGCTCTTTCAACGCTGTGGAGGGGACTGTCTGCTGGGAGAGGTGACGGTCACGCTTTACTGTTGCAAGGGTAGGGCCAGTGAGGACCACAGGTGATGGTAAGCCTGGCCCTTCAGTCCTGACTTTCAGAGAGCTGATGTTTTCCATTTTCTTCCCTGTCCACGACGGAGTGGAAGAACAGGCAGAGTTAGTGGGGTGAACCCACCTGTAGCTGCAGTCGGCTGCCCTTTCTTTGAGGTGTGTTGCTGCAAACAGACCTGTGAGAAGGTCCCTGTTTCTCTTAGCCCCAGAAGACTCTCTCCTAGGTCCTTGGATCACTGTCCTGGGAGCTGTGCTCTCTGACTTCTTGGCTGCCTCTGGGAGATGAGTGCTGGCCATACTGCGGTACTTGCTGAGAAATTAGGGCAGCTGTGGGGGATTTTTAACAGATGAAGCGGTCCAGGCAGCTTGAGGGTGAGGTCAGAGCACAGTCAGTACCTGGGGGTGGCGGTCCCCTGAAATGCGAGGCCAGAGGAATCCCCTGGCAGCAGTGTGGGAAGCAACTGCTCTGAGATGGACTCAGGCGACCAGACATGTTCCACTGGTGTTGCATCAGAGGCTTGGTTCTCCCACATCTGGAAATCTGTCACCCTGAACGTGCCAAGGCATGTGTGCTCCCCACTGGCTTGTTGTGACGTGGAATTTATCGATCCCACTGAACATCAGATTTGATTGATCCACACTGGCTAAATAATCTAGTTTGTGTCATCAAAATGACTGGAACTTTCAGCTTAAAGGTCACTGTGGTCAGCACCAGCCACTCAGGGGTTTTGAAGGAAAGCCCTGAAGCCCAGAAGGAATCCTGTCCTTTCAAGCTGGCACTTTCCCGGCACTGTGTCTCAGGGGTGGGCTCACTGTGCTCACAGGGGACCTGTGGGGACTTTGGGTGGCCTTAGGAATTTGGGCAGTGAGCTCATGGATGCCAGCTCAGATGGGCCGCAGTGTGGGGAGGGGGTAAATTCTGGCATCCAGGCCGCCACCCTGAGTGAGGAGGATTCTGGCTGTGAACAAAGGCTTCCTGGGTTTACACACAAGGGATGCGTTTGCTCCCCGCAGTCCTCCTCAGGAGGGATTGGAGGAATCAAAGCCTTATTTGATATACAAGGGCTGACCGAAAAGTATACATATGTTTAAATTTAAAACTTTTATTGCAGTAAAAGACACATTGCCATCAATCTCCCTCAAAATACTTCCCTTTGATTTGAACACACTTATCTCACTGTTCTTGCCGCTTTCTGAAGTATTTCTGGAAGTCCCCTTTCTTGAGTGTCTTTAAGAGATGTGATAAAAATACGGTGAATGCTGCTCCATGCCATTCAACAGAAAGCCAGGCTCCTAAAATCACGACAGTGCGTCCTCGTCCACCTTATTCACTGGGTCTGGCGCCAGATGACTTCTAGTTCTTTCCCAAAGTCCAAATGACCGTGAGAGGGAAACGTTTTCAATTGATTCAGGACGTCAAGGCCGCCATAACAGCACGGCTAAAGTCACTCACAAAAGAGCACTTCCAGAGCTGCTTCAGAAGGTAGCGAGAAGGGTGGGATCAGGGTGCTCACAGTGAAGCGGGGGCACCTCGAGGGGGTTCATGGCGATGTGATTTTCACTGTAATACAGCTTTACACTTAAGCATTCACGGTACTTTTTGATCGCACCACATAATTTGAATGGGCACACCCTTTTACACGCACAGAGCTTGACCGGTGAAAGCCAAGCCTTGAGTGGGTCTGGCCTTGCTCTCCTGTGGGTTTCTGCGGGGAACCTCTGTCGGCGAGGTAGTCGAGCTTCCCACCTCGATGCAAGCTGTGGGTGTGAGGATTGGATGGAAGTTTCTCTCGAGTCCTTGCAAAGTGGCAGAAGCCGTGTGTTGGAATTCAAGGGGAAGCAGATACTTGCAGTCAGCTTTTGTCTGCTTGGCTTCCACCTGCAAAACAGCTTGAAAAACCGGCAGCCACTCCGCTGGCCACACAGCTAGGGGAGAAGATTCAGTCTCACTGCTGCGGGAAAACTGTAACATTTGTTGGTCTAGACTTTGGAAAATTTCAATCTATTCTCTGAAGTTTTTTTTTTTTTGGGCGAGTAATATGTCTCCTATTTCCATAAAAGATGTAAGAAAGAAAAGTTAATGTTAGGAAAAATAAATCACATTGCTGAAGTAAAACATTTCTCTACTTCTGTTTCTCATCCCGTGAAGAGCAGTGATGGGGAAGAAACACAAACGGGACTTGATGACCCCTCGTGTGTGACCTACTCTGATACCACGTGGAGCCCAGTTGCTGGGAATGGCCTGGGCTTTAGAGGCACCAGTACGATGTGGAGAAGAATGCTAGAGAATTCTTTGCTGTTCTAAGCACATGTGCAATTTTCCGAACATGGCCTCTCCATTTCTACTGCTGTGTGCGGCTGAGCTGGACCAGATCTGCAGAAGTATCGCTCACTGAGAGCCGGAGGAGAGCCCCAGAAGCCCTCACGGCTCTGCCTACCTCAGGGGGGAGGGAGGAGGGGCTGGGCGGTGCGCTTTGAAGATGGGGGTAGTGAGTGGATGAGAGGATGAGCCCGGGGGGGCCCTGATAATGTTGGGTGAGACGCCAGCTCCAGGACCAGCCCTGAACTCAGTGACGGGAAAATCTACTGTTGCAACCCAGAAAACCCACGGGCTTTGCTGTTGTTCTGGACCTCCAACTTCAGCAAAGGCTCTGAGGCAAAACAGAGAGAGTGCACGCAAAGCTGTTCACGCAGCTGGTCCTCACCCTAATCACGACTGCCTGTGCAATAGTTTCGGTGAGGTGGGAAGCAGAGCCCATTAATGTCAGCGCATGAACGTGGTCTGAAAACATACACAGTATTTAGAAATTGCATTAAAAACATAAAGCTGGCTTTGCACGTGCAGCTATGTTTGGTTGGGTCGGTGTCCCCCGAACTTCTCACGGTAGGAGGTTTGGGTGTGGGGGCACTGTGTGACCTGGAAGGCTGTGTTCTTGCACACAGCTTTACTTCTGCTTCCTGGCTGCTGTGATGTGAGCACCGTCCCTCTGCCAGGCTCCTCCACCAGGCCAATTCTGCCCTGCCACCTCTGAAGCCCCGAGTGAAATTAAAGCCCCTCCTCTAAGGATCAGGCATCAGGTGTGTTGTCCTGGTGATGGGAACGTGCCTAATACACATGGCCTCTTGTTTTGTTTTTAAGTTCTGTGAAGGAGAAGTAGCTTATGGCCAAGAGTGTGGGCGTGAGTTGACAGATTTAGATTTGAATCCTGTATCTGTTATTTGTTAGCCGTTTGGTCCTGAGCATGTTGCTTGGACCATCTCAGCTTAGCTTTGTTGTCTTCAAACTGAGGATGGTAACGATTCCTGTCTTAGGTACTGCCGGAGGGTTAAAAGAAATGATGGGCCCACAGCACCGATTTTCACTTTTTATCATGATTCACAGTAGGAAATACCTATTTTACACTAATACTTGATGTACCTTAGAAGCATCTGATTTGAACAGAAGTTTGTGTAACAGTACTTCGTATGTATGACACGATCTGATATTTTCTGTTCCATTCTGTTCCACATTAAAAAGCACTCTGATCATGATGCACTAAATTACTTTTACAGCTCACCAATGGGTTGTGACCTTTAGTTTGAAAACAAGGCACTCAGCACAGTGCAGGTACAGAGGCACTGATCTGTGTAGAATAAGCACTGCTTGGGGATGAGCTGCATTCACAGAAGCGGTCCTTGAGGCATAATTCTGCAGAGGAAGGTACAATAAAATGCTGGAAGCTTCTTAATGAGAGCAGTATGAAGGCTGCCAATATGAGACAGGCCCGTGCTCTTCCTCCTCCTCTGATTTAAGGCACAAGATGAGGGTTGGGAAGTTGAGAGGGAGAGAGAGAGTGTGAGATTAAGAGGGAGAGAGAGAAAGGGAGAGAGACTGAGAGGGAGAACTAAACATGAAACATCATTTTCAGAGTGGTTAATAGCACCAATTTGGACAATAAAAGTAAAAAATTCCAGGGGCAGAGACGCCAAGGAATTTGTCCTTTGGAGCTCATGCACATTGAACTAAAATAGACCGAGAGAGCGTCCTTTGCTGTTGTCCTCTTCAGAAACAGGTAGAAAATCGATTCATCGTGAAGGTCACAGTGAAGGTGTGCGTGGTGCTTTGGCTTTCTGTTGTTGCTATGACCAACTGGCACCGGCTTAGTGCTTAAGACGATACGTATTTCTCTCCCGGCTCCTGTGGGCCAGGAGCCCAGTGTGGGTGGCTCTGGGCCTCCTGTGCTCTGAGGGTCCCCCACGGCTGGGTGAGCTTGTTAGGGGGCTGCTTTTCTGTCCAGAGCCTCTGGGGAGACTCCGTTTCCGGGACCATTCAGCTGGTGGCCGATATCTCCCTCGTTCCAGTGGAGGAAGCTGCTCCTCTCACAAAGCTCCTTAGCTAGGTAGGACCGGCCAGGCACTCAGGATACACGTCTCACCTTTAGGTCCAGACATGCAGGTCTTTTTTATTTTTTTGCCATGAAATATAACATAGTCATAAGATCCAGGGACCACGTGGTTTGGGAGTTATTTTTTCTTGAAAGAAGCACTCTTATTGTCATGGTTCTTAGGCACGGGGAGTTATTGATCTTAGAATTATAGATGGCATCTCAGGATTTGTGAGGTTCACCTCTTCATCTCACAGCTAAGAACAGCAGGTAGGATGGTTCATCTCCTCCCACAGGAGCTTGGCGGGAGAGTCAGGGCTTCCTCACAGGCTTCTTGAGTTCTGGTCCTTCCTTGGGGCCGGGGGCTGGGCAGTGCTGATGGCTGGGAGCTTTAGAAGAACCAGAACATGGGCCGGGGAGATAGCTCAGCGGCACAGTGCCTGCCTGGCAAGCGAAAGGTCTTGAGTTCAATTCCTGGTACCAAAAGAAAAAAAAAAAATCTAAAAAAAAAGAACCAGAACAGCCAGTGACTGATCAGGCTTTTATTTTACCTTCTTCCATAGTTGAAGCATCCTCGGCCCTGACTGCTGTTTGTTTATTTTATTCCATGCTAGAATGGTGGACATTTATAAAAACTTGATCCAAAAATTACTTATGCAGGTATTTTAGATGAAAAAACCCAGTATTTTGTTTTACTTCTGCTTAACACAGAGTGAGTACCATGGTTCCCGAGATTAATGATGGCTGAGAGAGTGAGGGAGAGAGGGAATAGAGGAGGGTGAAGAGTCTGAAACAACCAGTTCTTGGGTGTTTTCTAAAGCAGCTCTCAGCGGAGTGCCTGCCAGCAGGGGTCTTCTCCGTCAGTGTCGGGGCATTGGAAAGACTGTCTGTCTATTTGTCTGTCTATCTGTCTGTCTATCTCTATCATTTATTTATTTATCTATCTGTATCATGTATCTATCATTGATTATCTATCTATCAATCTATCATTTATCATCTATCATATATCTATTGTCTATCAATTATCTTTATCTATCTGTTCTCTATCATCTATTATCTATCTACCTATCTGTATCATTTATCTATTTGTTTCATCTATCTATCATCTGTCTATATCATCTATCTGTATCACTTATCTATTTATCTGTCTGTATCACCTATCATTGACCATCTATTTATCTATCTGTCTACCATCTGTCTATTATCTATCTATCATCTATCAATCATCTATCTATTATGTATCTATCTATCTCTCTCTCTGCATCTATCTCTATCTATCATCTATCTATTGTCTATCAATTATCTCCGTCTATCTATCTATCTATCTATCTATCATCATCATCTATCTTCTATTAGGTTTCTATTAGGCATCTTCTACCCCTCCATGCATTACTCTCTTGTGTCCCCTCCACCCCACTGGCGCTCACTGGGTTCCCTGAGGAATGGGACACATGCTCTGTACTCAAGGGGCTCACGGCTCCCCCGGGGACAGGACTGGGGAAGGGCGCAGCAGGGGTGTCGCAGGAAGAGGATCCGGTGGCCCCCTGTGCATCCAGGCAGAGCTTCTGCACCTCTGCTCCACCTCAGGGGCAGGGAGGTAGGGGCAGCTGTTTGCAGAAGTCACCAGGGATCTTGTGTGTCAGTGGCCTTGTGGGGAGTCACAATGTCTATGGAGAGAGGGGTTGCTGTCCCCAGGGGCAGCATAGGGGTCTCTTCTGTCCCCAGCATCAAGTTGAGAGTCCCCCAGTCCTTTGTGGAGACTGGGGTGCACACTGCAGGGCCAGGAGCCTGGCATTTTCTGCCCTAAGCATCAGGCTGGCGGGTCTACCCCTGGGCACCCAGTAAAGGCAAAAGAATGAGAGGGAGATGGCAGGGCTTAGAAAAGGGGCAGCGACAGGACCGTGGTCTGATGGCCACCCTTCAGCTGGGTGGGGCCAGCGTTTCCAGGGGGTGCGGTGTACCCTGCAGAAGGGGCTGGGCGAGCCCTCCGTCTGACATTCACCTGGCTCAGCCCTGCGGACGCATGCTGTGTCATCTCGGGAGGCTGAGAGGGGCCACAGGTGGCAGGAGAGGGAGCCGGAGGAAGCGTTCCCACTTCACAGAGCATCGGGCGAGGAGACCCAGCTTTGTCCTCTGGCGCCCCCATTTCCGAGCTGCACTGGAGTTGGCCTGGACACCCGTCCATGGGCCTGGCCTTGGTGGCCAGTCGGGATCACAGCGGTTCCAGCGGAGGAAGGAGGTGTTTGCTGTCTGCTAACAGCCCCGTCTCTCTTCCCGCCTCCTGTTGCCAAGGAATCGGTCATCTGCTGGCCAGGGGCGTCTTCCTCCAAGTGTCCTGCAGTGAGGGAGGGCCAGAGCTGTGGGTCGGACGTGAGCCTGGAATTATTGACAGGACCCGCCAGAACCTTAACAACCGCAGATCTCTGGAACACGGCATCGCTCCTCTGAGGTATTAACAGGTTTACTAATGAGTAGAAGCTTTGACAGAGTGTGAATGAAAGGAGAGATTTAAAAAGATTGTTTCCCACTGATGTGAAATTGCAGTTCCTCAATACGCTGGTTACAAAATAAATGTAAGGGGGCTGGGGATTTAGCTCAGCGGCAAAAGCGCCTGCCTGGCAAGCGCAAGGTCGTGAGTTCGGTTCCCGGTACCAGAGAAAAACCAAAAACAAACAAACAAAAAAAAAACAAAAAAAAAAACAAAAACAAAAAACAAAATAAATGTAAGACAGAGAGAACGGGCTTACAATGGTAGAAAATGCAGTACTTTTCCATTCTTACACAATGTTTTGTTATTCTTAGATGCAGTACAATGGTCTTAATCTTGGTTTGCTTCATTTTTATTTGCATATCAACAATTCAGCCCCAGCCATTGTCCCAGCTGCCCTCTTCTGCCTGATTACGATGGAGACATCAGGTATCCTGTCAAGTTCACGTTCCTGGAGAACTTTCTCCCTGAGCGCCTCTGGCTGGCTCCTGCCTGAGCTGGCTGCTCTGTGGGTCTGCCACAGCCCTGTGCTGGCGTACTTTTTCCAGAAACTTCGGAGAAACACTGGTAATGGGAAGTCTATGCCCAAAAACTTGCATATAAACATGTTTCTCAGGCAGGAATGGTGGCACACGCCTAAAATCCCAGCGCTTGGGAGGCTGAGGCAGGAGGACTGTTGTGAGTTCGAGGCCAGCCTGGGTTACAAAGTGAGTTCTAGACCAACCTGAATTACATAGCGAAACCTTGTCTCAAAAAGACAAAAAAAAAGTTTCTCATCAACTTCTGGCATTTGGTTTGCAAAACACCTGCCCTACATGCCGGGCCTGTATTCACACCTTCAAGTATGCCTGACCACTCTGACTCTGAGCTTTGGCCATGGCGGCCACATCAAACACGAAGCGAGCTGATGCTGAAAATCCTTGCCCAGCGGGGTGTGCCTTGTCTTGCTGGCTTTTGGAAACACCAAGCAACCACAGGACAAAGACAAGCTGGTTTGCTGGAGGGTGGACGACTCCATGGAGCAGACAAGCTGTGTTATTGAGATGCCTTTCTCTCTTCCATATTAGACCAGCCAGCTCTTCAGCTTGAGTATGGTGTCATTTTAGATCATTCTGCCCAGCTCAACTATCACCTGACTGCAAAGATTTAGCATGCCAGTCAGGGGGCGGGTACCACCCCCAACACTCCACTGACTCATAGAGCTATGATAAATGTTTGGCTTTTTTGAGGAAGGGTCTCACTCTGCAGTGTAGACTGACCTTGAACTTGCTTATGTGGCCCAGGCTGACCTTGAATTCACAGCCATCCTCCTGCCTCACACTCCCAAGTGCTGGGATTACAGGTGTGCGCCACCATGCCTGGCATGTTTGGCTTTGCGCGTGCATGTGTGTGTGTGTGTGTGTGTGTGTGTGTGTGTGTGTGTTTGAGACAAGGCCTTACTATGTAGTTCAGGCTGGCCTTGAGTTCACTTTGTAGCCCAGGATGGCCTTGAACTTGCAATGATCCTCCTGCCTCAGCCTCCCGAGTGCTGGGATTACAGGCATGCGCTACAAGGCCTGGTTTGTTTGGCTTTTTAAAGCCACTACATTTGTTCTTTCTAATTTTTACCTTTATCAGTACCTGTCTGCAGTACCTGATTGCACTCACTGCAAGGAGCTGGTGCATGTACGCAGCACATCTCATTCTTTCTTTTCCCTTTCCCGTTTCTTCCCTCTCCTCTTCCTCCATCTCTTGGTCCCCTTCCCATTTGCAAAAGATCCATCTCCACTTTTAAATTTGTTCCATCCTTTCTTTTTTCACTTGTTTTACCTCCACTCCTTCCCCGTACCTTCATCTCTTATTCTCCTTCCATTTGAAAAGGTCCTCCCTGCTCTTATTATCTCAGTTTATCCTGGTCTCTATATTCGGTGTTTTTCATATAGAAGAAAGCATGTGATATTTATGTTTGTGTGTGTTAGTGCTCTATTCTGGAAGTCGACAGTTTAGCTGGGTAGAGAATTCTGCACTGCAAATCATTTAAGGCACTGTGCCATTATCTTCTAGGTTCTAGTGTTGCTAATGCGAATCTTAATCCATAAGATCCCTGGGTTTTTGTATATATATTTTTTCCCATTTGAAAGCCTTAAGTAGCTCTTTCTATTTCTAGTGTTTTGAAATTTCACAATGGTGTGCCTTGGTTTGGGTCACTTTTCATGTTTTCTCAGGAAGATTGATGGGAATTGTCACTTTTAACCTGAAATTTCTTTCTGCTGGTTTTTGGACAGATTTCTTTTTTTTTTTTTTTTTTTTTGTGAGTTATACAGTTGATTTCTGTTTTTTAACGTTCTCTCTGAATTTACCTAACTTTATACTGATTTTCAAATTTTCTTACCTGCTCCTTTTCACTTTCTATTGCTTTTTTCACTTCATTTTGATTTCCTCAAGGCTTTTTTTTTACATTTTAATGATGTTATCATTTCTGGTGTCATATTTTCAACTTCCAAGAGGTCCTTTTTTCCCCTCTGAGTCATCTGTTTTTAAAGAACACTGTTCCTATTGCAGGGATGCAATGTCTTTTATTTTTCTTTTCTTTTTTTTTTTTTTTCCAGTATCGGGAATCAAACTCACAACCTCACACTTGCCAGGCAGGCGCTGTGCCGCTGAGCTAAATCCCCAGCCCCTTATTTTTCTAAGAGTATTAAAAGCTATGTTGGCAGTTTCTCTTCCATGGGCAGTTTGTCTTTCCTTCGGCTCTTTCTTCTCTGCTGGCACATCTTGTCTTGGTTATCAAAGAAGATGAAGGGGTGGAATTTGCAGGAGATTTGAAGCTGTGTAAGACTTGAAATGCATCAGACCACCGGGGAGTACTCTAAGCAGTTCTAGTCAGCAGAGGGGAGAACCTGGCAAGGGAATGTCACAAGCTTGAACACAAAGTTGGCTTAGCCCACTCAGGTGCAGTATAGAAAAAATGTGCCTTAGAAGTAGAATATATAGAAACTATTTAGAAATTTGCATGAATAATTAATTTAATTGGTAGGAATCTCATTATACCCCCTTCATGTACTGGTGGACAGGCTGAGGGCTCATTAATAAAGGCATTCTGTTCAGAATTAGCAAGGTGATTACCCTACCCCAGTTTGTGAAGCCATATTGCAGGTTACTAAGGACAGCCATAACTTGGCTAATATTTTCATTGTGCTTGGAACTGTTTTAGGTGCGTTGTGCATAGTAATTCATTTAACTTCTAATTTATGGCAAGAAAAAGAGACACAGAAAGCATAAATTTCTGTGTAAGGTTATACAAATAGTAACTTGTTCAAGGTCATTCAGATTCCAAGTAGGAGCATTAGCATTTGAATCCAGGAGGTGCCTGGCTACAGAAGCTGTATCTTAACCACTGGGCTGCCTTCTCTATAACTACTGTGTGCACATAGTCCAAAGGGATCTGGGCAGAAGAGAATCTTCAGCATGGATTCAGTCCTCAAACAAGACAGGAATTACCTGACAGGATGGTGGATACTGAACTCATGAAACTGGAGATGTCTTTTAATATTTGAACGACCATGATGGGAAGGAGGAGCTAGACTTCTCTTCTCTGATCCCCAGGATAAAAGTAGGAGCAGCAGCTAAAGTGAAGGATTTTTTAGCTAAGTATGAAGAACACCTCTTTAGTGGCCAGATTTGCAAAGATTGGATTGTCTTGAAAAGAATGAGTTCCCTGGCTGTGGGGTATTCAAAAAGGACAGGCTAGGGGGAAGATCCAGACAGGAGCTTGGACTGACTGGTCATTAAGGTTTAAAGCCTTGTGGCGCTAGGATTTGATTCATTAGGCAAATAGCCTATTTTGGCAAGCACACCTATGTCCCCCAGACTTTGGAAGTGAAGTCCATCTGAAGAGGTCATCATGTCGTCGTGGTTCCAAGCACATCTACACCCAAATATATGGAAACAGCTCGAAACACTTTCTCTGTCTCCTATAGGCTCTGCAAAGAAGCATCACGGAATCCCAGGCTCAACTGTTCAGGGTTGGAAGGACAGGTAGAAATTTAGTGCGACACTCTGCCAAGAGCAGGTAAGACCCAGAGGGGGAATATAACCTTCTCAAGGTCAAACTGCTGGTTAGTGGCTGAGCAGGAATTAAAATCCAGTCTTCCAGACTTTGAGTGCAATTTTCTCTGCACCACACTATATTATCATTTACACTCCTTGCGGAAGTCTCTTCCTTTGCCTAACTTACATTCCCCACGGTGCATCTGAGCCCCAGTGCCCTGCCGCGGTACTAAGTGGGATGAGTCCTGGCCATGTTTCCTGGCAACAGCGCATCTTCATTTCTGTGTGCTGTGCATAACGATCCTCCGGGCTGGGCCGGGGCGATTCCATCCACACTTGCCCTTAGGTGAAGTTAGCATGAATTCCAGAGAAGGAAAAGCGGAGCTTTGCGTAGGGCGAGCCTCTTCCATTCTGTGCCTGTCTTCGGCACACTCTCACAGGTGGGACGCCCAGAACTCAGAGTGGGAGAGGTTTACTTTGGCTCACGTCTTAGTGGGTTCAGTCCACAGCTGGCTGCTCCAGGGCAGAGAACTCGGAGTGAAAAGGCCTGGTGCAGGAGGGCTGCTCACATCACGGTGTCCAGGAAGCAGAGAGAGAAAGGGGCGGCGGGGAAGGGTTGCGTCCTTCCAGACCGTGCCTCCAGGGACCAGTTCTTGTGCCCAGACCCCACCGCCTAGCAATCGCACTCAGCTCCCGCCTCCCGTGACCTACTCACCCTCAGGCACATGAGACTTTCAGAGCCATTCTAGAGCTAAACTGTATTAGCGCCTCGGAACTTTAGATCTGTATAGACATTCCTGTTGCCCTGGAAATTTTGCTATTGAAATATGTGTGATCCATTAAAAACATGAGTTATTCTTTGATAAATACTTTTTAAAGTGCTCTTAGTCCGAGTATTGCTTTGATTTATTTTTTCTCTCTCTTCCTTCCTTCCTTCCTTCCTTTCTCTCTCTCTCTTTCTCTTCCTTCCTTCCTTCTTTCTTCTTTCTTTCTTTCTTTCTTTCTTTCTTTCTTTCTTTCTTTCTTTCTTTCTTTCTTTCTTTCTTTCTTCTTCTTTCTTGTCTTCCTTCCTTCCTTCCCTTCTTCTTCTTTTCTCTCCCCCTCCCCCTCCCCTTCCCTCTCCCTCTCTCTCTCTTTCACAAGAAAGGCCCAGGCTGCAGCCCAGCATTTGTGAGATCAGCCTTCACATTTAGTAGGACCATAACGCAGGTGGCTGTAACCCTATGCGGCCACAAGAGGGCAGGCGAGGCCAAAGAATGAAGATGCCTCCGCTCGCCTCGGCCTAGGCAGAGTTGGCCGCAGGCCTGAGCGCTCATTACAGTGCAGGAGGCAGGGCCCCAGGGCCGGTGGGCAAGTGGGCCAGCGTTTCTGAGCTTCAGTTTCCCCCTCCGCCTGCGGGACTTGCAGCACGGAGAGGCACCTGCCCTGTTTCCTTCCTGCTGGTGCCGCGGGCTGGCTTTGGTGCTGGCGCGGCTCTGCTGCAGTGCTTCCTCCGGCTGCCGTCCGATCGCCCGCTTCTGTGGTGTCCTTGCTGTTTGTTTGCAAGTTTATTTCTCTCCTTTGGCTGGAGCGCCTGCGGGGCAGCCTTGGGTATCTCTCCGCCTGGCCTTGGAGGAATGGAAGGACCTTAAGTGCATCTCCGTCTCCCCTCCCTCCCTTTATTCAAATTTGCACCTGCCCTGAGCCAAGCACCAGGGTAGGTGTTAGGCCGGACAGGGCCCTGCCTGTGTGAATTTAGAGATGAAATATTCAGTTTAAAACCAGTAGCAGAGTCCAGCAGTGGGGGCATGCCTGTGGTCCCAGCTAGGTGGGAGGCTGAGGCGTGAGGATCTCTTCAGGCCGGGGATTCAGAATGAGCCTGCGCCACAGAGCTAGCAAGTCCTGGTCTCAACAAACAAATCCTAGTGGTGCGAAAGGGGCGGCCTGACAGTCGCGTGACTGACAAGTGCCTGTACAGAAAGAGCAGTGCCGCGTGCTACAAGGGAGAAGAGGCAGCTCACGTGGCAGAGTAGGGTGGAGGAGGAGTGGCTTGGCTTGGCTATAAGCACTTCCGCCACAGTTCAAAAGAAACATGGAGAATACAGAAGGCGCTTAGTGGTCATTTGACTGGGGATGGCGGATAAAAGAGGGTTACAGTGGTGAGAAAATTCAGAAAAGTGGAGAAAAGTGGAACCGTGCTACCCGGGCAGGGCGAGGTGGACGGGTTGCAGGCTGGGCTCTAGGGTGCCGTGGGGAGGCAGGGAAGGTGCCTCACGTCTGCGCTCCCCAGGCCTTTATTTGAAAACAAAACAAAACAACAAGGAGCGTTGCTGTGACTCTGAATGTTTGCTGGTCAAACCTGCGGGACAGTGGCTGCCAGGCGGGAGAGCCCAGGAGGTGGCAGCCTCGGCCCAGCCTCGGCCGTCTTTCTTTCTCTTCTGCGCGCAGATCCACCTCATTCAGCAGCTCCCACGGTGTGGACGAGCCCCCCGGACGTCCTAGGGGCGGGATACGCTGTCCAGGGAACAGCCACGCGGCTTGGTCCGAGCAGCGCGCTCCTGCTGGAGGGCAGGGACGGAGTGTGCCGGGGTGTCCCGGTTGCCACCAAGATGCGGCGCTGGCCTGCTCACACCTGACGTCTGTTAAACGCCCAGGCCTTCAAGGGTCCTATCCGCGCAGCTCAGCTCTTACTCGCCGCTTTCCCTTGAGCAGCGGCAGCGTCCCCTGGGCAGATGTACTGACTCAGCGGTCAGCAGAGTGAAAGGAGCAAAGGAAGGAGAGAATTTCAGGTTCAGTACCGACTCAGCTGCGAGCCACACAGCCGCGCAGCGGAGCAGCCGGCTTCGGAAGCGGCCACTGCCGCAAGTGCGCGGCGGCACAGGTCACCGCCGGGACGCCGTGAACTCAGAGGCGTGTGGCGATGCAGTCCGACGTCAGCGCTGACCGGCGGCACTGTCCTTGCTGCGGCTGCTGAGCCCTTTGATGCTCCGTGGCCTCCCAGGCAGGAAGGAAGCCACAGGAGCAGCGTGGAGACTTCCACTCCTACCACCGGCTCTTTAGTGTGAGTGAGGCGCTTGCCAGGGTACCACGTCTGGACGGAAGTGTCCAGGTGATGGGAATGCGTGGTGGCAGCCGCTGGTCACCCTGGATTAGACTGAAGCAGCAGGCGGGGCATTACTTACTCTTCCATTGGATTTCCCAACATGTAGCAGGGCTCTCTCTCCAATAAAGAGTCGGCTTTCTCTTGGCCAGCAGCTTTTGCACGTAGGAGGCCCAGGGCCTCCTGGGTGAGCTTGGTTTGGATGGGAAGGATGGGTCCCCAGGAGCCACCAGGGGGAGCACAAGCGTTGAGGCGGGAGACGCAGCACTGGGAACATTAACGTCTCCATATTTACTAGGATCCAAGGATTTAAATGTATCACTGAACGCTTTGGCACGAAGTAGGGGCCAAACGACATCCCAAAGAAGTTTATGGAAACAGACTTCATCACAATTTGAATATAGAAAAGGGCCGGAAGTGTATTTTCTTTTTAATTGACAAATAAGAATTGCATATATAGGGGTATAAAGTGTTATTTCAGTATCACATTATCACACTGCGCCCAGGGGTACTTACTTGGGAGAGCACAAAAGTTGGAACTCTGGGCTTATCAATGACATCGTTTCAGCAAAATTACATCATCGAGCACATGAGTGTAGGCAATTTGAATTTCATTGTTTTTTACTGTTGTGTCATTTATTTTTGAACTTCAAATTTTATTTTCACTTGTATCTTGTTTAATATTTGTGCCTATTTATGTAAGGTCATCATACAAATAATTTGTCAACACCACAAATTTTCAAGCTTTTAAAATGACTTTATGTATTACTCATGTTTTGGAAATACTAGATTACAGAAGGTTTAAGGTGTGCTTTGTACCTTAGTCAAGGAAGGAAAACCACCCAGGGGGCTTGTAGGGCTTGGGTGGCGTACAGCTGTGGGCTTGGCAAGGCTGTGGTCTCCTCTGGTCTGGCAAACCTAACGTTGCTCTAGCTATAGAGCTGGCAGCTGGGGTTGGCAGGGGGTCGGGGCCTCAGACAGCACAGAGAGCCATGGCAAGCGCACCTTGAGGGGAAATTGAGACCCAAGTCCTTGAGGTTCAGGAGCAGGAGTGACATAGCTGCCGCTATTCTCTGGAGATCGTGTGGGCACCCAGGCTGGTGTGGTCTGCTTCCAGACACAATGGCCGCTGATTCATTTCTGCTTCTGAGTCTCAGGTGGATTTCTCTTGAAGATAACCTAACCTGTACCCGATGGAGGTGGGAGTTCTGGGAAACTTAGTTCCAGACTAGCTAAGCTGCTACAGTACCGAACTGTTGTGGTTTGAAGTCTCATGTGTTGGGGGCTTGGCCTCCAATGCAGCCGCATTCAGAGGTGACTGAAATTGAGTCAGGCTGCATCTCGCTGACCACAGCGAGCCTGAGGCACAGTCTCTGAGCAGCCAGAGTTGGCCTTGAGCGCCAGGGAAGCCACTCTCTCTGCTCCTGTCTCTCCTCTTATCAAATGTCCTCCAGCTCTTCCTGGGTCCTCTCCACCCGAGTCGTGCCATTTTAGTAATGGTTCCTATTCTCTAACCCTCCTTTGATGTAACAAACACCCGACCTCTCTCTTTTTCTCTTTCTCTCACCATCTGATAAACTCAACTCAGCACTGTGAAGCTTCTGAGAACAGAAGACTATTGAAAGATTATTTCTTCTGACTTTCTTAGGCCAGAGGCCACAAACATGGCCTGATTTGCCCTGGGGCCCACAGGTCAGTAGAAGCAGGCCCAGGACTCCCGAATGCCTCGGAACATCATTCTGTGGTCCTTCCAGTCATATCATCCAGTTCCTTACCCAACAGATATTCACCAGGCTCCAGCTCCATGCTGAACTGCAAAACTAGGATCACCAAGGTGTTATGACTAATTCAAGCTCAACATTATCCTTTAAATCACTCATTCACTCAATAATACTTAGTAGATTACATACCCCAGTTCCCCCGCAAATAACTGAAACTCAGTCATTGTTTTATTGTGATGGTATTTGCGTTTGCCAGCCTTCTGTCCCTTGACGAAGTACCTATGAATAGCAGCTCCAAAGAGGACAAATTTATTTTGGCTCATGGTGTCAGAGGGTGCAGTGCATGGTAAGTGGGCTCCATTGCTTTTAGGTCCACAGCAGGATAGAAACACCATGGCCAAAGAGCGTGCAGAAGGAAAACTACGCAACACATGACAGCCAGAAGGCAAAGTAGCAGTGAGAAAAGTGGCCAGAGAAAAAGGGCTAGAGACAAAGTGTACCAACCAAAGCCCATCCTCAGCACCCTGCTTCATCCAGTCAGGCCTCACCTCTTCAGAAGACCGCTGAGCCTGAGCTGGTCAGTGGATTAACTGCTTGATGAAGTCAGAGCCCTTGTGATCCAGTCCTTGCCCCACAGCCTCACCTCAGATTTTCTGGTTTTCCAGGTTTTCTGCAGAAAAAGGTTTGCCTCATAGTTAGGGGCAGTGGACTCTTGGGTCCTCAGACTCCCTGGAACACAGGTACTTCCTCTGAGGAGCCTCCTCTCCCTCCCGGGGCACTGACTTCTTAGGACATCCTGATTCTGGCAAGCTGTCAAGCGCACAGCGGAGTTTGGTTGATGGCTCTAAATCTTTAAAACTTGGTGAAAAGGGGACAGGAAGTCTTCCTCCCACAATGTCATGTGCCCTTTCATGAAGCACTGTTCTTTTCTGTGTAAATGTGTAAGATATAATTTTATAGTCTTTTTATATGAGACAAGAAGTGTCTGGCTTATGCCACGGGAAATCATAAAAATCAGGATGTGTTAGCTTGCCGTCTGTGTGACAGATCCTTGAGAGAGTGAGATGAATAAGGGAGAAGGCAGTGTTGGCTCATGGTCAGAGGTTTCGGTCTGTGGTAGGTTGGCCCTGTTGCTTTGGGCCTGTAGTTACACAGAACATCATGGCAGGGTGTAGTGGAGGAGACAGACAGAAAGGGAGCAGGGTCCCAAGATCTCCTTTAGGGACATGCCCCTAGTGACCGAGGTCCTATCCCCGGTCTCACCATTTCCCAACAGCACCAAGTCTAGGACCAAGCTGTTAACATCTGTGGACCAAGCCTTTGGAGGACCCTCCAGACTCAAACTTCAGCACAGAGCAATCCCACTCCCTTTTGGATGGAACAATCAGTTCCTTGTGTATCTCCAATCCTGGCCATATCCCAGGACCTTAGAAGTAGGAAGTCCAATTCCGGCTAGGTTCTAGTTTACTAGAATTTAGAACCAGCCAATGATTGTTTCTTGACTATCTACTATGTATTTGCCTGTATAAGTGCTGGTGGGATCCTGAAATATGGTTAAACAAATACTTTTAAAGAACTAAGTCATGTTTTTGGAAGTGGAACAGACACATACATAATTGGGAAAATCAGGTACATGACAGATGTCTCTAGACATGATAGGCCCTTAGGAAAGACTTTTATAAAACTATTTGACCTGCAGACATTTTTTCTTGTAGGTGCTGGGCATGGACATAGGTTTTTAACAGTCATCAGAAAAAAGGAGTGGCATTCCAAGCTGAACCTGGGAGTGACCCAGAGGTGTTCAACACACGCAGTGGGGGGGGGTAGGAATGGAAAGGGCGCTGGACAGAGTAGGGCTTCTGTCTGATTTTTCTATTTTAAACTTTTAAAATTTATTGGTCTGATTTTTTTAGAGCAGAAAGGTTACAGCGCTGTTGAGCAGAAGGCAGAGTTCCCACACACTCCCTGTCCCCTCTCGTCCACGACCTCCCCCGAGGTTGACAGCCGGCAGTGCAGTGGTGAGTTCTGTGTTTTTTGACTCACCGCTCTCAATACTGTTAGACCCTTATAAGGCAGGATGCTGGACTGGAGGTTAGGAGTTCCCTGGCGCAATCCTGATCTAGCGATACAAGTCTCTGTTCTTGAAAGATATTTTTAAAAGAATTATTGTCTGTGATAGCTGGTTTAGATTCCTGGGCCTGAAACCAAATTCCCAGAGCTCTGCCTATTTTCGTGGTGCAGCCTCTTGCTTCTTGCCTCTTTTCCTCCTAGCAATTCAGTGTCTGTTGGTTGCAGCTGTAGAAGGACTTTGCAGGTGGCAGGACTAAAAAAATACTGCATTCCCCGCCCCCATAAAAATACCTCTTTCGATCAACTCGTATACTTTTCCAGAAAATGAAACACGTACATAAAGACAAAGTGCACTCAATATGCCGAGTGGGTCAGGGAGAGATGGAGATCTTGATCATTAACTGGGGCTCTGTGGAGGAATTAAGTTGTTTAACTCCTAGCTCCAGGCCTGGTGGAATAGGTAGGATTTCACTCCAACCCTTTGTGGGGTGCAGGCTGCCAGTATGTAGGCTTTGAAGTGGTTTCCTCTGCTGTGATGTAACTGGATTCCCTTGCTGGGCTCTGAGAGGCATTCCACTCTCTCCCTTTCCCCGGGCTAGTTGCCGGGCTGTGCCAGCTCGTGGGTCTGATCTGACTGCCTCTCCGGTTTCTGGCAGTTCGCCCCCAAAGCCTTTATTTCCCAGGTAGTTTGAGAGATGAAGATTATACTACATGCTGCTTGTCTGTGTGCTTGTGTGTACAGGGGGAGGGGCGGGATTGGCATGGGGCAATTGCTATTAATCTCATCTCTCAATTTAACAATCCCAGTTCAACTTGGATTTGAGAATGACTCTACTAACTACATATGTGAGGTGTGATAAAAATATGGTGTGTTTAAATAAAAAAAGTAAGAGAGAGAGAGTGCTGTTAATCACCCTCAAAATTATCCCCCCACTTAACATACACGTAATCATTCTTGCCACTTCTGTGCTGCCATGGCTGCCTTGATTTTCTGAACTGATTGAAAATATTTACTTTTCAAGTTCATTTTGACTCTAGGGATGAGCCAAAATTAGTACAGTGCCAGATCCAGCGAATGAGGGGGGTTAGCCACGCAGTGTCACGTCTCTGTGAGGCGATCTTTCTGTTGGACAGTGCCCAGCAGCAGTATTCACTGTATTTCTGATCATACCTTGTGAAGACACTCATGAGAGAGCACTTCCAGAACTGTGCCAGAGAGTGACACGAGCAGTGGGATCAGTGTGTTTGGAGGGAGGGGGACTAATCCAATGTGTCTTTTATTATAAATTTAAAAAAGAATTTATTTACCATATATATATTACACTGGTACAAATGAGTGTCTTATTCATTGGAATCGTGGGACATCTTCATCTCAAGGTTTTTCCCGGAGCTGAAGCCTGGATCCCACTCTGTCCCTGAGTCCCTCTGCCTTGGAGGAAAGTCGCATCCCTGGAAGACAGTATGCTAGTCACATGTTTTGGTCTAGATGACTTCACTGAGTTTGCTATTTGGACAACTGTGTGAAACATTGTGGACACTCTAGGGACAGTTGTGTGAAACTTATTATACTTATTGCGAGAAAGTTTTTGGGAAATGTTATCCTACATCTTAGTACGTTGTACCCGGACGATGATGACAACAACAAAAATCTCAAAGAAAGGAGAGATTTCTCTCAGGTTTCAAATGTGCTTCTCTTGAACTATGCTTTCTCAGGAGAAGCAATTTCACTGCAGTATACACAAGACCTCACTGGAGTGGTCCCTGCTGAGTTGAAATGGATCATCCTTTTTCTATGTGATTTCGATCTCTCAGCAAGTGTGACATATCTGGGAACTTATACTCATGATGCATTCTTTTGTTGAAAATTCTTTGGCTGGGTTTGTAACCATACCATTCATTTACTGTGTTTGACCTGTGAGCGCTCATTTTTTCTTGTATTTTATAAAATCGTCTGGGGGAGCTAAAGGGCATTTATTTGAAAATAGTTTACAGTTTGGAGTGTAAACTATTTCTTCTCTCAACCCAAGTCCCCTGTCTGAGTCCCTTCCCACTGAGAGAAGGAGCGGCTCACAGAGGAGTCCAGTTTCCTGTGAGGACTTGCTCCGGGCAGGGACCCGGTTGGGGTACAATCAGCTATTCGCAGTGAACTTGGATGTCCTACTCCAGGGAGACAGGGCGCTTGTGCGCCTCTGGGATGGTCTGTGATTCTGAGCGTGCAGCGTGACTCAGCGTTCTACCCTGATTCTTGGGTCCAAAACCCTGCGCTGGGAACAGGAAGAGAGAGAGAGACCGTCTGTGTGCCTTTTGTTCTCTTCACAGTCAGGTCAGCTCCATCATGGGGGTGAGCAGTCAGCCTTTCGGCTCCCTGACACACCTGGCTCAGACGAGCTGTGGGAGGTGCCGGGCATGATCCCTGCCCTTGCAGGCTCCACCATGCTGTCAGGGGCCTTGGCCTTGGAGAGCCTTTCCTTCCCTTGGTCAGGGGCAGAGCATAGAATGGCCCCCTTTGCCTTGCTGTCGTCCCGTGCAAGTTGCTTAATTTTTTGAGAACTATGCTTCCTAGATGCTAGGCTTCATCCTCTGTGAAACAGGGTGACAGCAGCGTGTCACAGAGCAGTTTCAGGAAAGAAAGGCGATCACACATGTGAGTCATAGGCTCACAGTCAGCAGGCCGTGTATGCTGGCAGACGCTGCGGGCTTGACCGGGTCAAAGTCTGTCTTTTTTCAGGAGACAGAGTCTTGCTGTGTTGCCCAGGCTGGCCTCGGACTCCTGGGCTCAAGTATCCTCCTGCCTTAGCTGGGACTACAGGCTCAGACCATTTGCTGGTCTTGAACTTCAGCCTCATAACTCACAAGGTCACGGGTTTGAGTGCTGTGATCTTCATCGTTTTTGGTAGCTTCCAAAGTCTGAAAGCCTGTGTGTCTGCACGGTCAGGAGATGGAACCCAGAACTCACTTCTGTTAAACACCTGCTCTACCAGTAAGCAACACTCCACTCCATATTATTTTTGTATCACTCACAGGGCCCCACACACGGCTATCTACACAATAGTTTTTTCTTTTTTTGTTTTTTGGTGGTACTGAGGATTGAACTCAGGGCCTTGTGCATGCTAGGCAAGCACTTTACCACTAAGCTACATCCCCAGCCCTACACAATAGTTAATTATGTTTTTATTTTTTATTTTTTATTTTTATTTTTTGGTTTTTCTCCGGTACTGGGAACCGAACTCACGACCTTGTGCTTGCCAGGCAGGCGCTTTTGCCGCTGAGCTAAATCCCCAGCCCCGTTAATTATGTTTTTAAAATATTTGTTGAATTCTGAATGAATAGAAAAAAATCAGATGCTACGCTTTTAGTATGGTTTATTTTGTACCTAAGGTGATGAGGGTGTAAGGAATATATTCTGCCTTTTCCTCTTATTCATGATTTAAAAAACAATGAACAGCTGGGCATGATCGCACATGCCTGTAATCCCAGCACTCTGGGAGGCTGAGGCAAGAGAATTGCAAGTTCGAGCCTAATTCAGGCAATTTAGGAACTTAGTGAAATCCTATCACACACACACACACACACACACACACACACACACACACACACACACGCACACCACAGACAAAGCCCTTGCTATGTCCTAGGAACTGAGCAAGAAGCCAGCACAGATAGAAAGTTAAGGTAGGGCTGGATCAGGGGACAGAAAGATACAAAATGCTGCCAAAATACGCAGGTTTGCAAGACCCAGCAGACCCTGGGCGGATGAGCTTGTTGTCTGTTTGCTGCAGCAGGGCACAACTGTGCCTATGGGAACTGGAAGGGCAGAGACTGTTGGAACAGCCACGTCTGAGATTCAGATGTGTATAAAGTTCCACATTTTTAACTCACTGAAATACACTGGCTTTCAGAATTTACTCTACAAATTTTCTATAATAGGAACAATAACAGCAACAATTGTACGATGCAATTCAGAGAATTTAGACATTAACTCATTTGATTAATCATAAAAGATTTGCCATTGAATGAGCTCCTAGTATGTACTAGGACACTCAACAAATGTTCTCTCATTTATCCCTCACTGGAACCCTTTTTGTAAGGAGCCTCAGTTTACCAGTAGGGGATGTTAAAAGGAGGACAGAGGACATCAAGCTCCGTGAGGTCAGAGAATTTTCTATTCATCTGTCCATTGTGTTTCCAGTGAGTGGCCTGGAGCTTGTAGGTAGCAGAGGTTTAAGTGATTTTGATGACTGATAGAATGACACGACCTATTCAAGATGGCGTAACTACTACGAGGTAGAGGCAGAGGCACTGGATGTGGACAATTTAGATTGGACATGATCAGGGCTACAGGAAGTCTTTTTTTCTAATGAAGAGAATCGAGGCAGCACCGTTTGCTCATGGATCATGCTGGAAAGGGGTGCAACCTTGGCAGCTGAGTGACTTTCAAACATCAAAGCTGTTGGCTCTAGAGCAGGTGCTCTTAGTGGAGTGCAGAGGGCAGAGGAGGGACTGTGTCCTCCCCTCAATCAGATGTATGCTGATTAAAAAAAAGAGCAAATAGCATCACAGCTGAACACACTGTTCTTGCCCTTCCCTTCCTTTTAACCAAGTATCAGTGACCTTTCACCTTTTGCTAGGATTCTGGGAAAGAAGGACTCAGAGGAGATCTTTGCTTTTATTATTTCTGTTTCAGTGAGACAGGAGGAGTCTCCAAAAGTGGAAATAAATGAATGTTTCTGGGACACCTGCCTTAGTTTGGTCAAACAACCTTTAGCCAACGATGTTTTATTCTTACCTCAGCTTTGGTCAGAGATCATTTTGACTGAGGAAAAGTTACCAAAGTTTTGGGAAATCGACTCCATACCTGAGAACTGTGGCGATTTGTGAGCTTTAAGGGGAGGTTCACGCCCTTGGAGAACAATGACCTGCACTTTGATGGACTTTAATTGGGCTGTTCAGCCTAGAGTCACTCATTTCCTTCTATTAGTTGGGTCCTGTGCCAGGTGCTGAGGACACAGAGACGCGAGGACGCAGGCCCTACTTCCGGGGGTGAGAGGTGGAGGCGGACGTGCCGGGAGATTGCTCTCGTCCTTGTGTGAGAGACCGTCAGGCGGGGGACGCCGAACAGCCTCGGGCTGTGCAAGGTAGGTTAGGAGATGGCTGAGAGGAAGGCGGCTTGCCGGGAGGGGCGAAGACACTGGCTGGGCAGCAGTGGTGAGCAGGCTCACGGCCCGCTGGCGGCAACCTGATACCTCTCCCTCCGCTCTTTGATCAACCACCAGTCCCCGGATTTCAGAGCCAAGTTTAGGACTGTGTGCATGATTACCGTCTGGCTTCCATTCACCAGCTACAAGGACCCTCAGCCTAACTGCCCTTGGTGCTTCTCAGACGGCGGTTACCCTCTCCACATTCTTCCTATGATGGTCCACTGATGCCTATGTTGCTCCTGGGCGTCCCGGCCTGGGTGCTGAGGGGCTGAAGTGTCTTTGGCCATTGGTCTTAAGTCTGTGGGATTACCCATTCTTCCTGCAATCTCTTCTTTTCCTTGTGTCTACTCTATTCTTCAGCACATAGCAGAGATTATCTCTACTTATTCTAAGAATGTGGACAACGGGTTATTGAAAACCTAAATATGAAGGCCACTGGGCAGAGCTGAAGGTCTCATCTACTTTTAGGGAGTGTGAGATTCCTGGAGAACCAGTGACCGCATAACACATTGAATTCTCTGGCCGAATCTCCCCCGGAGTCCCAGTTTTACTTTACTTTTCCCACTGGAGTCCATGGTTGCCCATTAACACTGTGGACCCGTGTGAGACCCAAGGATGCCAGCCCAACACTCTGACTCCTGGTGAGAACTTGAGGCCAGGTAGTAGCCATCAGAAACTCTGGAATGGCCAAGTTAGGGAACTTGGATTTGAAAATGAGTCACCCAAACATTTTCCTTCCAAACATCTGCAGGTTGTTAGCCTGATTTATTTTGAATTAAAAAATCTTTTTGAGCTGGCTGACAGCTTATTTTAATTCCCAGCTGTTAAAATGTTTCAGCGACTGGAATTAGGGGCTGTGCCATAGCTTTTGATGTGGTGGGACCGGTTCAGTGCTCAGGTACACCTGGCCGACCTGCCCTTTCTCATCGTGGCCCTCCGTAGTTTTATTTCCTTCTGTTTAAGAGCTTGGTGCTTTGAGCTCTTTGTTTATGATCTATTTTCTTGGGCCTTATAAGCCTGGTGGCCAAGGGAGTTTAGCTCACATTCCAGGATGTGTGGCTTTGGTCCAGCGCATAGCGCTTTGTGGCTGCCTTAGATTCTTTGTGGGACAAGTTAGGGAACAAACACATACATAAATAAGTTTATATTTAATTAACATTACCCTGTCCTTTTCCAAAATATGCTGAAACAGACTTCCTGCTCAAAGATGTGATTCTTCTAAATGTTTTCAAGATTTCACTGCAGATTTTTGGCTTTGTAAAGGCTCTCTTTCCCTGGTTGTGGGTGAGCAGGTGGCTCTCTCTCTCTCTCTCTCTCTCTCTCTCTCTCTCTCTCTCTCTCTTTTTCTCTGCTGTGATTTTGGATTCTGGGTAGAGGATGTGTCCCAAGCCCACTGGAACACATCTTCTCATTCACATTTCTTTTAAGGGTGATTTTCCCAAAGACTGACCTACACCAGCTCCCTTTGCTCTCACGTGACCTTTGTGCCTTCACTTTCCATGTCCTTGTGACCCCCACCACACTCCACTGATACTGGGCTGTCAAAGGTCACTCTAGATTTTAAGTTGATTTTCAGTCTTCTTGTTATCAGACTTCTTTGCTTATGCCATGGCTTCTGTGTGTCTGCATGAAAAGAAATGGTGAAACCCAAAAGTGGAATGACAGATCGGGCCATTCAGTATTACAATAAGGACTGAGGGCTTTATTCAGTGGGCATTAGAGGACCCAGTTTTGCTTTCCATCTATGTTAAACTAGGTCGGAACAGATTAATGTACAGGTGACAAAATGGGTGGAAAAGGCCATTTTGAAGTTGTTGCTGTAGTCATGGTGAAGAAAGGGACTGAGAGAATGAAATGGAAAGTGGTGAGGAGGTCTGAATAAAGGCGACGATTGGCCCTGAGCAGGTAAATTAGAGGGAATGGTGGGCTTCGTGGAGAGCAGTCACAGTGACATGTCCACCTTGAATTATGCTCTTCACTTCTGACCTTTATATTACTATTCATATGCTGTCTTTTGTAATATCCTTCCTTGGTCATTTCTATTTATTGAGCAGTATAGTTTTTTTTTTTTTTTAAAGTCAGGATCCTTAAGACATCACTTTCCTGAATTCTTTCTTGATCACCCCAGGCAGCTATTAACTCTAATTTCTTATAATTCTGTAATAGTTTTCCTACCTCAACGTTTACCTTCTTGTTTTGAGTGAATGACCTCTGTGGGCCGTTTAGGTTAACAGAATGTGGTTTAGGCTTTGTAGGAAGGTATAAGAAAAAGAGAAGGGAAAGAGGTAAGTATAAAGTTATACTATGTAATGACCAAGGTGAAACTCTCAGTTCTATCTCATCGGTAGTCTGGATTTGGATTTCTGTCATGTATCTCCTCCTCTCCTTTCAAAGTATTTTGTTTTGTGACAGCTTTTGGCTTGCATTCTCAGGAACTTTAGCTGTAATAGAAAAATAGGAGGGCCTCGCCCTTGGTGAAGACCAGTCCCACCCTCCATGTCTCTCAGTGAGCTGGGGGAAAGTGCTGATTGTATTTCATGGAAATTTAAGGAAATTCTTTGCTAGGAATTTTATGCTTAATAATTGTCTACCATTGTGTCTGGAGAGTGTTTTCTGAATAATTTATCTTTATATGGCTAAAAGCAAGTGAATTGCTTCTCTGCAATGGTGTATTCATTCCCGACAAAACAATGCTGTTTTCCCACTAGGGTTTTCTCTCTCCAAAGACCCTCAAGTCCTAAGAAAAATAAAGCATTGAGTGTTAGAGTAATATGGAAGGGCAAGGAGTACGCTCTGCTTCTACCCTCCTACTTAGAATCCCAGTAAACTTCAGAGAATTGTTTCAGAAGAGCAGAGCTGCACTGTGAATGTCATTATCCCAAACGCAGTGACGCGGGGAACTGTGTTGGAGGCGTCAGTCCAACACGCCAACTCGCGGAGAGCATGATTTGCTCCCCTCTTCCTCCTTTCTCTCCCCTAGTAGGTTACCTATTTTGCTTCTTCTCAGTGGAGTGTACAATGCTGTCTTTCTACCTTCTTTCAACTTTCAGGTCTGCTTTCAGATTTAGAATTTATTAAAATGTGAAAAGTGCTAATTTCCGGACCATCTTCAAGATTCTGTGCAGAAGTTCTTTTTTTTTTTGGTTTTTCTCTGGTACCAGGAACCGAACTCACGACCTTGCGCTTGCCAGGCAGGCGCTTTGCCGCTGAGCTAAATCCCCAGCCCCTCTGTGCAGAAGTTCTGAGATGCAGTCCAAGAGTCTACATTTTTGGTGTGCCCCACCCACCTGCCCCAGAGGGTTTAGACCCAGTTGGGCCACGCTGAGGCATCCTGGCTAGAGAGGCGGACTGACCTTCCTCCCTTTGTCCTGGCCCACTTGGGGGCGGCTGCTGGGCTGGGACTGGAGAATTTCTGTGGACTGACTTCCTTTGAAAGGATGTGGCTGGATTACACACCCTGTTAGCGCCCTCCCCAACTGAGAGGATTCTCATAGTCAACCTCTGTTATCGCTCTACCCCTTACTCTTGAGTTGTGATCATTTTACTGATTGCAAGGAGTTCTCAGTAGCTTTTTAAAAAAGGACCATAGGTACTGTGAAATGAGGAGAAATTGTTCAAAAGGCAAAAGGAACTACGATGAGGGCAAGGGGAAAGGAAGGAAGGGAAAAGGAAAGGAAAAGTAAGTTAGTTATACTACGACTGTCTCTTAGTTCCTTGAAAAGGAAGGTTTGTGCTAATATTGATTGGACAATTTTTTATTCTCCGAGTAAGTACTTTAAAGATAACAATACGCAATGTATTAACTATTATTATTCTCCTATTATTTTGTTATGAATTTTGTTTTACTTTTTTTCATAAAATAAAAAAATAAAAGAGCAAATTAAAAGTAAAGAGCATCTTGAATGATATTCGGGTATCAAGTGAGAACTTCAACTTAATGATTCTTTGTTTTTTTTTTTTTTTTTTTTTGGTTTTTTCTCCGGTACCGGGAACCGAACTCACAACCTTGCGCTTGCCAGGCAGGCGCTTTTGCCACTGAGCTAAATCCCCAGCCCCTAACTTAATGATTCTAAAATTGTATAAATTCAGTTAAATGTGCTCTTACAAAGTTATGCTTCTATATCACAATGATATATTAAGACAGAATAAAACTCCTTTTTCTCAGAGAACACAGCTAAAGTTATGCATTTACATCTCTTCTCTTTCTAGCCTTTCCTTTATTTTATTTTTATTTTTATTTTTTTCTGGTACCGGGACTCGAACTCACGACCTTGCGCTTGCCAGGCAGGCGCTGTGCCACTGAGCTAAATCCCCAGCCCCTCTTTCTTTCATTTTGTGCAAAAATCTTGTCTTTATAATTTGATATGTGATTGTTTTCGTATTTAGTGCTTGAATATTATAGCTACTATGTTTTTTTCTATTTTTTTGGTACCGGGAACCAAACTCAGCACCTTGCGCTTGTCAGGCAGGTGCTTATGCCGCTGAGCTATATCCCCGGCCCACCTTTTTTGTTGTTGCTTTTCTTTTTTGTCTTACAGCTACTATTGACAACTGGGCTGCTGGTTGGCATTGTTTGTCTGATAAATAAAAAAATTAAGACTAGTGAATGATCAAACCAGCCATGGCTACGTATACATCGGGGACGGGGGGAACTGCTGGTGCTTACTAGGACGGGTGATGTACCAGCCCTCACTTTTTGTCAGGGCCGTTTCTAGAACTTTAACCGTGTCTGAGTCAGCTGAGAGAAGCATCATCATCCCAGTTTCCAGAGGAGACAATCGAAGCTGGCAGTAACCTGCCTTGACTGTGAGGATAGGATAGAAGTGTAGAGGCAGAATGTGATTTCTGGCTCGCCAGCTCAAGTCTGTGCATTTCCCACTGTACTGTGCTTCCTCCAGCTCACAGGAAACCCAGCGAATCCAAAGGGATGTTCTCTGTATATTATAATGGAGAACACCTGTAAATATACATGCGTCTATGTGTCCCCACCCAGCACATAGCACACCAGCGGTGAATTCTAATGTAAGCCGTGACCTTGGGTGGCAGTGAGCTACAGCATGGATTGTGGTGGAGGGAAGGCACTGGTGGGGGTGCAGATATTGGGGAGAGCATGCCTTGTGTTCGCATGGGGTATGCGTGGCAAAATCTAATCTTCTCAATTTTGCTGTAAGCCCGAAGCTGCTCTAAAAAATAGAGTCATAAAACAGGACTCTTTTCTCAACCAGCAGTTGACTGGTGGTGGCTGGATGTAGCTCATACAGGGTGGCGGGAATATGAACAGTAGGAGCGATGGATGAAACCAGCACAGAACAGAAATAGCGTCGGGAGGCTTCAGAGCTCAGGACTGACACTCGCCTCCCGGGACACTGGTGGTTCCATTGCATTCAGCGCTTCCTGCCCGCTCACTGCCCTGTGCCTCGTCTTGCTGCCAAGGGCACATTTGGGAGGCAGAAATACCAGACGCGGGAGACGGCAGCAGACCCTGTCCGCGGTTGTCTTCAGGAGTTACACACTCAGGCTTTTGCTTGGAGAGCTCCGAGCCAAACTCCTGGCTCCAGATGCACTGAGCAAAGCACTTGAAGGAGGTGCTGAGTCCGGAAGGGTGTGGGAGTGGATGGCTAATTTGCTCTTTGAGTTTATCTAATGGTTTGCAAGGGTGGAAATCTCTCTGAGCAGGGGAGATGGATTCTCCTAGGAAACTGACTTCACCAGATAATTCTTTTGAAACTGTTTTCAGGAATGGGACAAGTGGTCATTAATCTGTTCACAAAGAGCATCCCCTCTTGTCTGCGTCTGGGGCAGGGACCCAGGGCCGTTCCCCTGGGGTCACACTTGGATGCTGGTGGAGGCTCTCGCTTAGTGATTCTCAGGGCTTTTGGAGGGCATTGATCCGGCACTGTTTCCCACGGTGCGAGCTCCAGGAGGAGGGATCCTGGGCTCTTGTCCCTGACCTGGTGGGAATTCAGGAGAAAGTTCACCTATTCTTACCCCACAAAAGAAAATGTATTCACCCATTGTCAGTTGAAGGTGCTTCAGAATGGCAAAGAGGGGAACTGCTAAGAGCTTATTAGCCATACCCCAGCCCACCTCAACCTGGTGCCACATGGACAGTGACAGGGTCGCGGGTCTTGTCCCCCTGCTTTGGGAGAAAAAGGGCCTCCTTCTGAAGGGCTCCTTTTGATGCAACTCCTTTCAATTCCAGTAGAAGCAACCAGAATTCCAGGAGAGAGAGAGAGAGGGAGGGTGGGGGGTGGGGGGAGGTGACTATTTTTCTCTCTGAAATTCAGCAGGCATGAGAGGATCCAATCTTGTTTTGCATCTATGTTAAACTAGCATCTATGTTAAACTTGCATCTCTGGATGAAAGGTCAATATATTCTCTGTGTCATTTTTTTCATCATTCCCTGCCTCCTGTCACTGCATCTTGGGCAGGGGGAGACCTTTAACCTGGGCAGTGGTTGGCATTCCTAAGTTGGCCCCAGGTGAATCTCACGATGTGCCATGCATGGGAGGCATTGGGCACATGAGTGCGGTACCCGAGAGTCTCTCTGTCGTGGGAGGGACAGGGCAGCTACTGGCTGGCATGGGGACTATGGCTCTCAGCTTGAGTGGATGTTGATCAGAGCTGGCACATAGCAGGATATGCCTGAAGCCCCAGAACTCTGGGAAGTTGAGGCAGGAGGATCACAAGTTAGAGCCCAGCCTGGGCAACTTAGGGACTGACTGAGACTCTGCCTCAAAATAAAAAACAGAAAGGGCTGGGGATGCAGCTTGGTGAGAAGGCCCTGGGTTCAATCCCTAGCACCAAACGTGACTGCTGAGGATAAGGCGGCTGAGAGATCCTGAGGATGAATGTGACATAAGCCTGAAGTCTGTCCAAGCCCGGCTGGGCTGTGTTTCCTCGGGGGATGGGACCTTTCTCCTGCAGGATGGAAAGGCAGCAAGAGCTCTGCACAATTTTGGGGATCAGGTTTTGTTTTCTCAGAAGGAGGAGCGATTACTACCTTGCACGGGGTTCGGCACAATTCCCCAGACGCAAGGAAGCTGGGCTCAGCAGAGAAACCACTCTTCTCCCACCAGGTTCCCCTGCGCCCCATTGGTACTGGGTGGTGTGCAGGCGGCCGCAAGGCTCATCCATTGCCCCTGACTGCTCCCAGTGTAGACCTGACTCATCACAACGGGCTCCTCTTCAGAGGAAACCAGAGCCAGATTGTCTCCTTGGCAGCCATGGAAAGCAAATGCTATCCGCAGAATTAGATTAAAAAAAGGTGCAACCTGCCTTCGGGGCTGGCCCACATTTAATGATGTTACCAAGGATAGAGGGCTGGAGAGAGGGCAGTGTCGATTTCTGACATTCTAGCTTTCTAAAAATGTTCTTAATAAAATTAATTTGCCCTTGGACGCCATGGACAAAAGGAGCCACATACTCAGAATCTGGGTGAGGGGGAATGGAAGCCTTAGGGTGTTTTTATTAATAATTAACTAGATCCCTGTAGGTATCATGAGGGACTTTTCACACGGGGATCTTGTTATTTGTTAGTCTTCTTGGATGCTCTAGTGAATAATTGAGACTGCGCCCTTTCTAATGGATGAGGCAATGGGGAAAGAGTTGAACTGACTCTGCTATTATCATGAACGAAGCTGAACACAGAGCAAGACCAGCCCGCCACAGACCCTCTGAGAAGCCTTAGGATGAGCCACATCAGATCCATGGTACATTTCTGAATGTTGAAACTTCATGTGAGATCTTTGCTGCAGATTGTATTGAAACACAGGTGTGCTGAAAATAGCCACTTACTCCTTCCCTGGTCCCACTCTTGTGTGTGACAGCTTGGCTGAGAATGTCACAACCCCAGGAACGTGGGATGATGAGTTCTTGGCTGGTGGATCCCAGTGGCTCAGGCTAACATGGCCACTTTTGGTTTAGCAGTTCCCAAAGCACTGGACTGCGTCCGTATCCTCTCCACAGTGCTGTTTAAAGTCAGCCTGCTATTGCTGGGTGTTCAGGGACACAGGGTTTGGTCTCAGCTTGGGCCCCGGTGTGCAGGAGGGGGAACCCCAGGGGCACCTGAAAAGAAGACCCCTTGTCCAATCACAGCCTCCGACACTGCACTCATCGTGTGCATGCTTGTGTTTGCACTTAACAGAATGCACACCGTGTTTTCCTCTTCCTTAGCATGGAGTCGGAGTCCGGGGTTCCTTTCAACAGGACTCTGAACAAACTCTACTTCTGCACTCCCTGCTCTCTGCAGGGACACACCAGCTCTGTGGCTGGCCCAGTGTTTACCTAATTGGTGGGAGGACATTTTAATATGAAAAGGAAAACATTTCTTCTGCATTCCATCTAGGTAAGATGTGGTTTGCTGTTCTCCAGGGCTGGGGATTTGGAGTGGGGAAGGATGAAGGAAAGAAAAACAATCTAGTTTTCTTTTTCTGGGCTGAAGTGGTGGGTGGGGAAGGATAAGCAGGACAGAGAATCAAGCAAGGGGGGAAGATGAAAGACCAACAAACGTTTTAAAGTCAGAATCGTGACAGAGCACGTGTGTCCTTTGCAGTGAGTTCCAAGAACAGATGACTCACAGTGAGAAGCACCTAGGTTCTGACGCCTATCGGGGGTAAGTTCGGGTCTCTGCCAGCTGCCGGGGTGAGGGGTAGGGAAGTGATATCTCCAACAGAAAGGATTGCTGTGTTTCATGGTGCCTTATGTCCAATTCACAGAGCATTTGCTGCTTAGACCAAGCTGCTGGGAGGCAAGAGGAATTTACACAAGGATAAAGGGAGCAGCGAGCTGGAGTGCTCATGTCAGTTACTCTCTGTGGTCACAGGGATGGATCCATTGGCTATTGCCCAGCCATTCAGGAATGGGCAGGCGGGGACATATCCTAGACCAGCTGGGTGAGGACAAAGGGTCCAATGGGGGGTGTTAAACTCTGCCTTCTGCCCTGACCTAAAGATGGGCAATCTGTGGGCCAGAGAGTCTCTGGATTTCTAATGTCCTCTAGAAAAGGCCAAGGGTGATCAGGATGTCGGGCAAAAGCAACCTTCCTCTAAGTTGTGTTGTTAAATGGCTCATCACTTTGATTTAATTTGTAGGTTTCCCCAGAGCGGAAGTTGTCAAAGACTTTCCCCAAGGTCTACCCCACTCAAACCAAGTGTTGTAGCAATAGTTTCTTGCTTTTCACTTACATTTATTGTTGAGCAGTGTTCCACTGCATGGACACGTTGGAGTTTCTGTATCCAGTCACCTGTGTTTGTCCGTTTGACTGGGTTAAGAAACACCCAGCAGATTAGCAAGGCATAGTCTAGGTGTGTGTGTGGATGTGTCCAGAGATGATTGGCATGCAGGCCAGCAAATGGAGGAGAAGACCGTGATTGTAGATGGCACCATCCAATAGGGTTGCAGCCTGGATGGAATGAAAGAGAAGGAAGAAGGTGCCTTCTCTGACGAGCTCCATGCTGCCTGAGCAGGTGTCTTTTACTGCTGCCGTCACTGGACATCAGACTCCAGATTCTTTGCTTTCTCCATGTGCACCCACACCCGCGACTCACCAGGGCACTCCCAGGCCTTCAGACTCTGACTGGGGCCAAATCTTTGACCCCTGTTGTTCTGTGGTTTTCAGCTTCTTGGACCAAACAGCTACGGAATCCTCCGGCTCTCCCGTGTGCAGACGGGTGCTGTGAACTCTCCCACCCCTAGACCTGCAAGCCCCCTAACCGATCCCCTTGCAGAATTATACATACATATATTTTCCCATTGATTCTGTCCCTCTGGAGAACCCTAACTAACACACACCTCTTGATGGACATTCAAATCTTTTTTAAAATTTCAGCTCTTACAAAATAAAGTGGTTGTACATATGCATGTATAATTCTTTGCATGGCTTTATGCTTTCATTTCCTTTTCATTTCCTGAGACAGGCTCTTGCTATGTAGTTCAGGGTGGTCTGGAACTCACTATGTAGTCTAGGCTGGCCTTGAATTCATAGTGACCCTCCTGCTTCGGCCTCCAGAGTGCTGGGATTAGAGGCATGCAACACCACCCCTGGCAATGCTTTTGTTTCTTGTGAGTAAATACCTTGGAAAAAAGGATTAGAATCATTTGGTAGATGTATGTACAATGTTTTAATAAAACTGTTGAGTTATTTTCCAAAGAAGTCAAGATGTTTCCCACCCCACCAGCAGGATATGAGGTTTCTAATTTCTTCACATCCACTTCAGTACTGAGAAGTGTCATATTTTAAATTTTAGACAGTTTATCTAGTGGGCATGTGGTAGCATCTCATTGTGGTTTTAGTATTTTTGCTCATGAATGTAATGATAATGAACATATTTTGTTTTTATTTATTCATTTTATTTATTCATTTATTCATTTTGTGTGAAGACCTAGGGTCTTCACACTGAGCTACACCCTCAGCCCTTTTTATATTTTTTGTTTGGGAGAAGGTCTCACTCACTTGCCCAGGCTGGATTCAAACTTTCCATCCTCCTGCCTCAGCCTACCAGAGTACTGGGATTGCAGGTGTGCAGCACCATGTCCAGCAGATGAACATTTTTCACTGTACATACTTTGCCACTGTATATCTTAGATATTAAAATCTTTTGCCCATTTACAAATTTAATTTATCTTCTTATGTTTTAGGGGTTCTTTGTGTGTCATAGATACCAAGTAATTTATTTAATTTATTGTATACATACTTGCTAAAGATTTTCTTTTTTTTTTTTTTTTTTCCAGTACCGGGAATCGAACTTACGACGTTGTGCTTGCCAGGCAGGCACTGTGCTGCTGAGCTAAATCCCCAGCCCCTAAAGATTTTCTTTTCATCTGTGGCTCATCTTTTCATTGTTTAGCGGTATCTTTCACAGAGTAAAAATTTAAAATTAGGATGAAACTTGATGCATCGATTTGTTCTTTTATTCTTTATCCAAAGTCAGGTTTTCTAAAAGTTTTATTCTTGTCAGTTAACCCTGAAGTGTATCTCACTCTGGATCAATTTTTGGCTATGATTTGGTGCAAAATGTGATCAAAATTAGATTTTTAATGAATATTGAACTGTGCCAGCATCGCTTGCTGAGAAGACTGCTCTTTACTAATTTTGCCTCAACATTTTTATAGAGAGCCAGCTGTCCACGTGTGAATGGGTCTTGTCCTGCACTTTCCACTCCATCCCGCTGGCTTCTGGGTTTGTTTCGTGTTCAGGCCCACACTGCACCGTCCTGATTACTGTGGGTTCCTAGTGTGTTGGGTCATGGCGGTGTCACTCGTCCAACTTTGCTATTTCTTTTCAAAGCTGCTTTGGCACTTCCTGGTCCTTTATATCACCATATGAATTTTGGGTCGCTTCGATAGTTTCTACAGAAAAACCAGCTGGGGTTTTGATTGGTGTTCTGTCAATTCTTTGGAACAGTTTGTGGAGAGCTGACATCTTTACAACACTGAGTTTCGTGACCTGTGAAGGCACAAACTGGGACCCACTTGGGGGTGGAAGGGGGCTCTGGGGACAGATGGGGCAGGTCTGGGCAGCCTGGGGTGTGGCCACACTGCCTGTATCCTCTTGTCACCACATATGCAACCCCTGTGGTGTGGTTCTCCGAGGTCTCACTCACTCCTGTCAACTTCAAAATATACTATGCTTCCAGGGGTTTTAAGGACATTCCTGGCACAAATATATCAATAATCAGACCTCTAAAATCACAGTATCCCATTAACCATTTTCCTGCATGACCAGAGTAATACTGAGCTGACCTGATAAATCCATTCTAGCAAGAGTTATAGGGTGGGCATGTTGGTTTACTCATTTACTTCGTTATGAAGACATCTGACACACAGATGTTGACTACTTATTACTGGGCATTGCTCGGCAATAGTCTTTAAACTTTAAGAACTAATTTTGAAGGCAAGCTATAGGGAAAGCGATTTAAATATTTTAAAAATATTCATCTCCCTAAGTTAAATTTAACAAGAGCTGCAAAACGTGCAATCCTGTGTCTTACGCATGCTGTCTTGCCTGCGTTTCCTTCCCGGGGAGCACGTCGGGGCCTGGTGGCCAGGCAGGAAGGGCTTTCCTGAGAGGGAGAAGAGGATGTGAATGCTCTTCTTACTATGGTCTTCTGGGTGGATCAAAAGCAAAGCTCATATAAAGTTGGCAAAAGAAAACTCAAAATATATTGTAGCCCAAAGTCTGGATTCTTTCTTCTGGGTCTCCCTGCCAGCCGTCTAGAAGAATGCTTGAGAATGTGACCTCTTGTGCTCTGTACTGGCGTGTGCTTGGGGGTCAGGGGTCAGGGGTCAGGACTTGGGTGGAGCCAGGAAGGCGGTGGTAACTTTGAAGCTCTTAGCCATTATTGTGAACAGGAAGGGAAGTATCAAGGATGTTGTTCATGAATTCTCTACTTGGTCCTGTTCACCGTGGCTTCCTGTGTATGTGTCTCTTCTGCTCTCAGCCCTTCCTCCCTTCCTGGGATGCATGGAATTCGCTCATGGGGTCAAGATGGTTTGCCCAGGTGGCTGGGTTAATCAGGTCACAGGTTCCGTTTCCAGATCACCCATTAACTTGACACGGAGCCGTGGGTCCAAGCTCTGAGAGCGCCTCGTTGGCTCTCACCACCTGGCTTAATATGATGTGCCGTGCAGAGCCCAGGACACAGATGTGTAAAGAACCGGCTCACCCCAGCCCTGCTGCATTCCCCACGGAGGACCCCAGATGTTAGGAACTGCTCATTAGACATTGGAACTGTTCCCTAATCTGGCAGCACCTCACTTCAAGGCCAGGTGTTTATCTTGAAGGAATTTATGAGTGACGGAGGATTCTGCATTGTTGTAAAAATTGGTTGCTGATAGTGCACCAGGATACTTAATGAGTGATTTCTTGCTTCAGTCTGTTGGAACGTGAAGGCAACTCACAGGACGTGAGCAGCGAGGCTGTGGGCCGGCCTGGGGACTTCAGAGCTTGGGTTGACTGACCAACTCCATGAGGACAGGGAGTGGTCCCACGGGCCAGGCACACTTTAGAGGCTGGGGATTTAAGCGTTCGTTATTTTTATAACAGTGCTGGGCATTGCCCTAGGCCCTAAAGGCTTGGCAGAGAGTGAGGCCGGACCCATGCTGTCAGGGAGATCTGGGTTTAGGACAGGGGGTCTCAAGCTCTTTTGTGCCCTATACCCTGTTAGTAGTTAGAATAATGGTGACTGTGGCAGACAGAACACATGAGATTACAAAAGAAGCCAGCGCACTGGTCAGATGACTAAACCAACACACCAGGACTGAGTCCTGGGTATTGAACATGCAAACCCTAAGCCTTGCCTGCTCCCAGCTCCTGCTGAATGAACTTCCCAGGCAGCTGGCTGCCGGTGGTCCTAGGCAGGATGCCATACCCACCTTGTCTCCTCACAGGGACTGACAGGTCCTGCCCATCTGCTTAACCTGTTTTGCCCAGCCCTGGTCTTCTACCTCAAGGGGACTGAGGTAAACAGGAGTTTCATCTCGACACAGATTTCCACCAACTCAGGATTAAGACAGAGAACTAGGCAATGATATAGTAGCTCTTAAATCTTCAGTGGAATCTCTGTGTAGTTTGAGCCTCAGACTAATTTATTTTCAACATAAAAGTGAGTCTACTTACCCATTTAAGAGTTATCTACAGGTGAAAAGGTTTTATGGGCAAAAACAAGTATCAGGCTCACTGTGGGGTTCAGAACCATGGGACGTGACTTCACTGCGTGAGCTGAGCAGGAGAAAGGCTTCTTATCCTGTCCTTACATCCTGCCAGGTGGGGCACTGTTCCAAGTTGCCCTGCGTTGTTATCATTTTGACAGCTTGATTGAGATGGTATCCACCAGACTTCTTTGTAACGTTCTTTTCCTCTTTGGAATGAATGTACAGTGGTAGAGGGTGACTCTGAAATTATGTACAACTCATTCCTCATCAAACATTTAGTTAATCACTTAATATCTGAACAGATGCTTGGTTTCCTACTGATTCAGTGGGTCATCATTCCTTACTATCATTATTTGATACTGAGGTTATCCCTGGTTTGGCTAGGGTGGACTCCTTCAATCTGGCTTTTGTGTGCATTGTCACGGCCCCAGGATTCCTCGAACATGTCATTGCCTCTGGCTCTAGGCTCATCTTGTGTCTCCCTTGTCCCAGGTCTAGTGGTGTCTGCAAGGAGCCCTGGCGGTGTCTGGTGGAGAAAGGCGTTTAGAAGTGAAGACTGGAGGGTGTGGGTGCTGTTTGCTTTTGGAGTGGAGCTGCTCCAGGCCTTCTCAGTAGACTGAGCTGTGGGGTATGGGTGCATAAGAACGCACTCACGAACACACATCCACATCTCTGTCTATGGACACATATCTACATCTCTGTCTACTTTCTGTTGACAGTCACACAGTACTGCAGATTGGGTAAGTGATGAAGGAAAGAGCTTATTTTGACTTATAGTTCTGGCCCAAGGTGGACGGTTACACCTGGCGATGGCCTGCTTGCTGGTCAAGTCACAAAGGCAGTGCAGGGCATCATGTGGTAAGAATCAAAAACAGTGTGTTTTGGTATCTCTTGGTTTTCTTGAAAATCCGCAGTGTTTAATCAGGGGAGCTCCATCCTGATGACTTTATCTAATCTTAGTCCCTTCTCAGGAGCCCCATCTCTAAACACAGTCAGATTAAATTTCCCTCCTTCATACCTCCCAGTGGGGACCATGCTAGTCCAAGCACTGTGGTGGCTCGTGAGACTCAGCTCTTTGTTGGATGACTAGCTGTTCAGATTGGTGCATCTGTGGGATCACTGGAGGACTCACTCAGCTACCCTCCTACACAATGGGGGTTACATTTCAATAACGAAGTCTTGGAGGACTCTCTCAAACTATATCTAAACAGTGACAATGTTTGTGCTTGCAACTGTACTGAAAGACTATGAGTTCACATGGATGCCTTCATTTCTCACCTAAAATCATGTGTTTTTCTCCCTTTCATATTTACAAATCCTTTCTCCCCACTGGGAAGTGGTTCTCATGTCCTAACATACTTACTGATTTCACCAGTGTCCCCCCATACCTACCTAGCCATCCCCTGACCCCGTCACTTCTATCTTCTTCCTCCCATCATGGTTCACCCCATCACTGGCCTCCTATGCTGATTCTCTCCAGTGTGGGTGCCCTCCTCACTCTGCTTGGCCCCTGGCACCCAGCTCCTGCAGGGACCCCTCACCCCAACTTGCCCTTGGTGGGAACCCTCTTTGATTTGCATGGTCTCAGACTTCTCCCTCCAGGTCAATGCAGATATTGCATTGGCATGAACTTCAGTGCAGTGATACTCCAATGTCCTATCAGGTGTCTACTCAGGACCCATTTTTGTAGGCAATGTATGATAATGAGAATGGATCTTGGCCAATTAAGAGTTAGAAACCCAAGTTTTTAGAATTCCTTGTTCTTTTTTCCCTCTAAAGTCCTTGGCATCATTAACCATTAATGGAATCCATGGAGGATTTCTGTGGCTTCTCTTTCTCAGCTTCAGCCTCAAATGGATTTATTTTGGAAAGTAAATGTAAGTCCGTTTACCCATTTCAAAGTTATCTAAAGGTGAAGAAAATACTATTTTTCCAGCAGTTGAGAAATTTTTCAAATGCTTTTTTGTCTTCAGATTACTCAAAAGCAGCTTTGTTTGGGAATTTTAGACTTGGCATCCTTGGTACATAACTCTGAGTAAGGAATGTGTACTTTGCTTTGTTTGAAGAAATTTGGTTTTGAAATAACAAAGTTATGGATGTTTAAAAATATAGCACTGAGCAGATGCTGAAGGTTATTTTCCTTTGCCTTTGAAACATGCTCTATAATATGATGCTGGTACTTTTCATGAGGGGCAGTTTAATGGCATGTACTTAACTGATGCACATGTGAGATCATTTTATAAGTCACATGGGATTCTAGTGGAGGCATCTTTTCAATTTTACTCGGTAAGTCCACTTGATCTCTGAACAGCTCCAAATTCTTTGGCATGGAGCCTGTGTGCCTATCAGCTGTTCAGTAACTGTTGAAGCAATGGGAACTGCACATGCTCATGTGGTCACACATTTCTCCTCCAGCTTCAAGTTTCTAATGATGGTCCAGGAGGGAGTTTGGCAAATCACGGTCCACGGGCCGACTCCAGCTTGCCACCAGTTTTTAAAATAGCCTGTAGAGGATGTCTGGGAAGAGGGCAGAATGATGAGCAGCAGAGAAATAGTCTCTCAGATATTTGGAATGCAGATGCTGGAATATAGCAATGTGAGGAAGAAAAGGGGGAAATGGGTCTCTGGGACTCAGAAAGGATCTGAAGTAAGAATTAGAGCCTACAGGGAGAGCGAAGAGAGGGACCACAATGCAGAAGAGGGAGGTGGCAAGTGGTGCTTTCTCCCGGAGCCCCAGCTTTCAGTGTGGGAGGGGTGGCTCGGACCTGCCTGGCACAGTGAGTATTGGTGACCCTAAGGGCCACCACAGAGAAACGCACCAGTGGAACAGAACACTGGACACAGCAAGCTGCAGTGGCTGGTGAGTTATTTGGGTTCAGATGTACCGCTCCCACCCCAGAAGAGGGCAGTTGGCTGGTAGCCATTTTGGAAGGGGGCCCACTGAAGTCAGAATTCAAAGCAGCTGTGGGATGGCTCCATCTAGCGGCTTGAAGTGTCAGGGTGAAGTGCAATCAAGTTCAAGCCTCAGGAGGTCAGGAAGCTGAGTTCAACCTGGCAGGAGGCATTCAGAGTGTTGTGGGCTGAAAAACTTGGGTCTCAGCCTCACAACCAGAAACCAGAGTTAGCCTCACTTCAATGGACTAAAGGCCCAGATTGCCATAATTCTATTGCTGGCTTGCTGGGATTAATCAACACAGATCTGGGCTCTGTGTGCTCCCTCTGTCAACCAGTGGCAGCAGAGACATGCCCTCAAATGGACGTTTTTTGCTTTTATTCTTTACTTTTAAATTTTAAAGTTTTAAAATTTTTTTCATTTTTTTTTCTTATTCTTTTTCTTTCTTTCTCTTTCTCTTTTTCTTGATTGTTTCTTCATATTTTGGTACTGGGAACTGAACTCAGGACCTTGCACTTGCCAGGCAGATGCTGTGCCACTGAGCTACAACCCTGGCCCCTTGTTTTTATATGAATCAGAACATTGTTTCTAGTTTTGTTGTTGTTTTGCTCTATTCTTATTTCTGTTTCTTCCTTCTGTCTTTCTCTCCTGTCTTCTTTACCAGTTCCCAGAGCTTGAGTAATCTCTGAAAAGTAGCCCTTTCCTAAGGGTTCTCAATACTAGCAATAAATATGCCTACCATGAACAATTTACAAGCATCAATGCAAGAATTAAACTAAAACAGAAAATGAGATGCCATGGAAGCAAGATGCAACCCCAGACTTCCAGCTCACCAAAAGCAAACCCAGGGCTCTATGAGGTAGGACAGTCTTAAAGCCACCCACCCGGATTCTCTGCAGTGGTAACAGCAGAAGTAACAAAGTAAATGAAGGAAGCACTAGAAAAAAAATCAAATCAGAAATAATTTCTCAGATAATTTCAGAGACGATGACCATAAAAAAGGCATGATTAGTGAATCTAGAAGATATACAGATAAAAATAGAGCTTAGGAACATGATGGAAATCATGAATGACAACCATAGGAAAGAAATAGAACCCATGAAACAAATTCAATGAGATATCCAGGAGATTAAAAATTCAATTGAAAATGTATGCAGCAGAATGAACCAATGTGAGAACAAAATATCGTATTTACAAGATAGGATTGCAGTCAGTGATCATGAAATGAAATATTTCTTAAAAATCACAAGGACTACAATAAATCAATCCAACAGCTGCTCTATGATTCAAAGAATAACATAAAATTGATCAGAGTCAATGAAAAAACAGGAGATAATGCAAGCAAAATAAAAATCCTGTTCACAGAAGGAACGGCAGAAAACTTCCCAAACATGGGAAAAGAATTTGACATATAAATAAATGAGGCATGTGGAACTCTAATTAGCCATGATCAAAAAATCTACCTCAAGGTATATAATACTCAGGATTCCAGAAATTCAACTCAAGAACAGAATATGAAAAGCTGTTAGAGAAAAGAAATAAATCACTTATACAGGAAAGCCCATAAAGCAGACTTCTCAACAGAAACTCTTACATCAAGGAGAACTTGGAGTGAAGTACTTAAAATCCTAAAAGAAAACAACCTCCAACCCAGATTGATGTACCCCACAAAATTATCCTTCAAAATTGATGGAGAAATAAGATACTTTCATAACAAAGATATCTGAAGAAATTCATCACCACCAAACCAGCACTCCAAAGTTTTTGAAGGACATCTTAGAAAGATAATGAAGACTACTACAACCTTGTGAATTCCAATAGGATGAATCCACCATGAAAAGCAAGTAATTAAACAGAGAGGAAAGAAACAGAACCAACAACAGAAAAATAATGTGACAAGGGTAAGTCAGTACATATCAATTATAGCCATCAATATTAATGGTCTCAAAATTCACCAGTCAAAAGAAACACTGACAGAATGTGTCAAGAAGCAAAATTTGACAATATGCTGCATTTAACACATTTAACTCAAAAAGATATTCATAGACTGAAAGTCATGGGATAGAAAACATTATTCTGTGTGATAGGAACTTGGAAAAAAACAGGGGTAGCTATTCTCTTTGTAGACAAAGTGGATTTCAAACCAAGGCTGATCAAGAAAGACAAATAAAGTCAGTAATCTTTGTTAAGGGAACAACCCAAGAGGAAGATATAATGATCAAAAATATATATGCACCAAATACCAGTGCACCCAACTATACAAAATGAATATTAAAGGACATGAGAAATCAAATAAGCACCAATACAGTTGTAATGGGGGACCTCAATACCCCACTGTTGCAAATGGATCAACTAGATAAAAAAATTCAACAAGGAAATATCAGAACTGAACCAAATTTTTGAACAAATGGACTTAGTAGATGTTTACAGAGTGTTCTAGTCAACAACATCAGAATACACATTCTTCTCAGGTGCACAGCGGGATGTTCTCCAAAATAGACCACTTACTAGCTCATAGAATATGCTAAAGTAAATGCAAAGGAACTGAAATTATCACATGCACATCATCAAAACATAGTGCAATGAAATTGGAAATCAATAGCAAAAGAAACCACGAAAACTTCATAAATGCATGGAAATTAAGTGACAAGCTCCTAAACAACCAATGGGTGACAGGTAAAATTAAAGAAGAAGTTAGACAGTTTCTATAATGAAATGATAATGCCAGTACAACATAAGGGATGCAATGGAAGCAGTCCTATGAGGGAAATTTATAGCAATAAATTCCCACAGCAGAAAAACAGCATTAGCTAAAATAAATAATTTAATGTTGAATTTCAAGCTACCAGGAAAAGAAAAGCAAGTCAAGCCTAAAGCTTGTATGAGGGAGAAAATTATAAAGATTAGAGCAGAAATTAATGCAGTTGAGACTGAGAAAACAACACAATCATCAAATTGAAGAGTTGGCTCTTTGAAAGAATAAATAAAATTGATAAACCCTTAGCCAATTTTATCAGAAAAAGGAAAGAAAAAACTCAAATTCATGCAACAGGGATGAAAAGGGTGAAATCACTACAGATCCTGTGGAAATTCAGAAGATCATCAAGACCTCCTTTGAAAATCTTTATTTTCATAGGATGGAAAACACAGAAGAAATGGACAGATTCCTAGAAACATATGAATTACCAAAGTTGAATCAAGAAGATATAAAAATCTGAATAACCTCTGTATTGTCTGTATTGTGCTTGTGATATGTTGTAAAATGTTGTACGTCTGTTAATGTTTCCCTCCTTTTATCCTTAAAATAAAAAAAAAAAATCTGAATAACCCAATATTAGTTAATGAAACTAAAAATTTAATTAAACACTTACCAAAAAGAAAAGCCCAGGCCCTGATGGATCCACAGCTGAATTCTACAAGAAATTTAGAGAAGATTTAACACTAATACTCCTCAAACTCTTTAATGAAATTGAAAGAGAAACAATTCTAACTCATTCCTAGAGGCAAGTATTACCTTAATACCAAAACCAGAGAAAGACCCAACCAAAAAAGAGAACTTCAGGCCAATCTCCCTGATGAACATAGATGCAAAAATCCTCAATAAGGTATTAGCAAACAGAATGCAGCAAATCATCCAGAAGATTATCAAGATGACTAAGTGGGATTCATCCCAGGGATGCAGGGATGGTTCAACATATGCAAATCAATAAATCTAATACATCAACAGAGCCAAAGACAAAAGTCACATGATCATCACAATAGATACAGAAAAAACTTTTGATAAAGTCCAACACTCATGCATGATAAAAACACTACAGAAAGTTGCAATAGATGGTCTTTACTTCACTTTAATAAAAGCCATCTATGACAAACCAACAGCCAACATCATACTAAATGGACAGAAACTGAAAGCTGTCACTTTAAAATCAGGACCAAGACAAAGATGTTCACTATCACCACACCTTTTCAATATAGTTCTGGAAACATTAGCCAGAGCAGTTAGACAAGAGAGAGAAATAAAACGAGTAAGGATAGGAAAGGAAGAAGTTAAATTATCATTATTTGCAGATGACATGATACTCTACATAGAAGACCCCAAAAACTCCACCAAAAGACTCCTAGAATTAATAAGTAAATTCAGTAGTGTAGCTGGATATGAAGGCAACACTCAAAAGTCAATAGGATTCCTGTCAAACAACAAACTCACTGAGAGAGAAATTAGGGAAAACACACCCTTCACTATAGCATCCAAAAAATGAAATACTTATGAGTCAATCAACAAAGGAAGCAAAAACTGGTACAGTGAAAATTACAATTCTCTGAAAAAAGAGAAGGAAGAGGATTTCAGAAAATGGAAAGACATTCCTTGCTCATGGATAGTAAGACCCAACATCATGAAAATGGCCATACTCCCAAAATTGTTATACAGACTTAATGCAATCCTGACCAAAATACCGTTAGCATACCTCACAGAACTAGAGAAAACACTCCTAAAATTCATTTGGAACCAGAAAAGACATAGAATAGCAAAGGCAATCCTGGGCAACGAAGGCAAGGCAGGAGGCATCACAGTCCCTGACTTGAAATTATGCTACAAAGCTACTGTGATAAAATCAGCATTGTTCTAGCAAGAAAAACAAAACAAAACAAAAAACAGACCTGAGGATCAATGGACAGGTCAGAAGATGCAGACACAACTACAAACACACTCAGCCACCTGATCTTTGCAAAGGGGCCAAACTTGTTCACTGGAAGAAAGATAGCCTCTTTAATAAATAGTGCTGGAAAAACTGGCTTTTCACAGGCTGAAGACTAAAACTAGACCCATGTCTATCACCATGCAGTAAACTAAATTAAAAATAGATCAAGTGTCTAAATTTTAAAATAGAAACACTAAATCTACTGGAAGAGAAAGTAGATAGAAATCTTGAAGACATAGGAGTAGGCAGAGAGTTCATGAACAAAAACCAAACTGCACGGGAAATACTTTAAAGAATCAACAACTGGGATCTCATCTTATTAAAAAGTTTTTGCACGTCAAAAGAAATCACCAACAGAGTGAAATGAAAACTCATGAATTGGGAAAAAATATTTGCCAACTGTCCCTCAGACAAAGGACTTCTATCTAGACAATATAAAGAATTAAAAAAAATCTGGCTCCCAAAATTCAAAGACCCAATCCAAAAATGGTCATCTGAGATGACTACACACTTCCCAGATGAAGAAATATAAATAGCAAATAAAGATATGAAAAAATGTTCACTATCATTGATTATTTGAGACGTACAAATTAAACCAATGTTGAGATTCCATCTCACACCAGAAAGAATGGCTATCATCAGAAAATCAACCAATAACAAATGTTGGAGGGGCAGTAGGGAGAAAAGAACCCTTGTCCACCATTCATGAGAGTGTAGACTGGTGCAACCACTGTGGAAATCAGTGTGGAGATGCCTCACAACACTAGGATCAGAAGTCCCATTCCACCCAGCTATTCCCCTTCTGGGTATCTTCCCAGAAGTATTGGAAACATCATACCACAGTGATATATATGCACCCATGTTTATAACAGTGCAATTTGTTCTAGCTAAATCTTGGAAACAACCCAAATGTCCATCAACTGAGGAATGGATAAAAAGATGTGGCATTTTTATAAATGAAGTAATACTCAGCTATTGAAAAGATAAACTCAAGGCTTTTATAGGTAAATGGATGTAACTAGAGACCGTACTCCTAAGTGAAATAAATCAAACTCGCATGTGTGTCAACATTGTATTGTCTCCCTAGGGTAAGAAACTGAAAGAGTACATAGGACCCAAAAGGTACAATAGATATAGTGAAAGGGAAAGAAACTGCTCAAAGGGAAAGAACATCTGGGATGTGGGAAAGGAGAAAAGATGGAAGGAAAAAATATATATATAGACCCAAGATAGCTAAGATAATTGTACTACTAATTTCTATTAGCTTATTGAAAGGAACAGGTAGTGCTTATATTGTTTGATCAATTTTGCATGCCCATATCTGGAAATCTGAGCAATTACTTTGAAGATAACAATATGCAATATAACAACCATTGTTAATTTCCTATCACCTTGTTTTGAAATTCTGTATCATTTTTATTGCTGTTTAAATTTCTTTTAAAAAATTAATTTAAAAAAATAGCCTGTAGGCTGAGAGTAATTTTTATATTTTAAAATTGTTGAATTAAAATGAAAAAGATTAGCTTTTCATGGTATGTGAAGATTGCATGAAAACCAAATTTCAGTGCCCACAAACACAGTTTTCTCAGAACACGGTAGTGCGTACTTATGTCTTACTACTGAACACTTCCTTCACTTTATAACAGCAGAGTTGAGTAGTTGCAACCTGCCATGCTTAAAATATCTGCTGCTGGTTCTCAGTCCAGGAGCGAGGGCATACACTGCTCATCTTTAACATTACTTGCTATAAAAGGTAGTACATGAACATATAATCTTACCGTATAGGGGTCCCAAGCTTGGAACAATCATTATTTGTTGAATGGGTAAATGATGGTACTGAACCTTCATTCTGTATCTGTTATGCGCCTGGCTCTACGGCAGGTGCTGTGGACCAAAAGAAGCCCAAGATAAAATGATGTTGACACGACTGGCTTTGTGTATCTAGAGTAGAGAGACAGATGCTGTGACAGACACATGTCCCACAATTTGTCAGAAACACTGATGATGGGCACGTGTACAGGTAAGATGGAAACAGGAATGGAAGCTTGATAAGTCAGTTCTACCTTTTGATTTCCTCCAGCTTTCCATCCTAACTCCTTCATTCGTCTGTTACTTCTGAGGGTCTACCATGTGCCCATGTGCCAGCCTAGGCAACAGAGCTTTTCTTTTTCCAGTACTGGGGGTTGACCCCAGGTGCCAATCTACTACACCCACAACCATGTTAACTTTATTTTGAGACAGGATCTTGCAAAGTTGCCCAGGCTGGATTGAACTTGGTGATCTTCATGCTCCAACCTTTTGAGTAGCTGAGATTACAGGCAAGCCTGTCACTTCTGGTAAATTGTTTCTAATCTAATCCAGGAGACCAGTCACAATCATGCAACAGGACAAGGCTGAGTCATGGAACTGTGACCTTGAGTGGATGCAGCACAAGTTGTCACATGGGTATGGTGAGTCAGGGGACATGATCTAATTCTTTGTTAAACAGACTTATCACAGGGCACAGTCATCCCCTGTCCAGCTGCTGTCCTCTGATGGATTTGCACAGCTGTGGACCATACTCTGCCCCTGCTTATGAGCATCCTAAGCTCCTTTACAGCTGAGGTTTAGTCAGGGCTCCAAATCCAGAGCTTGCTCATAACCACAAAGTGCAGGTCAAAAGTAGGACTGTACTATGGCTCTCCTGGATCAACTTATTTCCATAACTCTCTTGTCCTTATTTTTCTCTTGGTGTGGTAGGATTCAGATATACATAAATTTGTCAGATATTTATTGAGCAAATGCCAATTGGACAGTATAACCATTAATACCAGTACATCAACTCCAGTTGATTAGTGGACCACATTTCTGGGGGTGTCTGGGTGGGTCATGGAGGTGCGACCTTAAGTACTGTATTTCTTTCCTGTTTCTCTCTGGTGGTGTTTTCCTGCTTCGCTTCCTAGCCACACCCTTCTGCTATGATGTTCCTGCCTTGGAGCCTGCTGACCATGGACTGAATCTCCTTAAATTGTGAGCCGCAGTACTCCTGTCCTCCTTACAGTTGTGAGTGCTGGGTCGTGTGTCTCAGTGATGGGAAAGTGACCAATGCAGACAAGAGAGGGCTGGGACAAAGAAAAACAGCGATAACAACAATAACAATAAACATTCCTGTCTTTGAAAAAATTGTAGCCTGGTGGTGGTGGTGAGACAACAACAATAGCAGAGAAAATTCAGAGTGGTACAGTGTAAGACGTTAACTCTTAAACCAGAGAACTCTGAGGCTGTTTCAAGTTGATTATCTACCAGCTACCAGACTTTGGAAAATATCACTTGACCTGTTTGGTTGATCTCTTCCAAAGCAGCGATAGCATCAGAGCAACCTCAGTGTTAATGTGAGGATTAAATACGATGAGAAATTAGAACAGATTCTATGCGGAGCAGTCAGTAAGTAGTTGTTATTGTTGTTGTGACACAGTCCTGTTCAGTGCGGGATCAGTGCACCAGGGAGGGCTTTGAATAGAGAGGGAGGACTGGGCAGAGGCTCCTGATAACTGGTGACACTTGAGTGGAATCTGGAAAGAAGGGTCGCCCTGATAGCTGGAGTGTAGACAGCGCTGTCCCGAGAACATACCTTACGTGATCTCGTCATTCTCACAACCGCTTCTGAAGTAGGTGAGATACCATTTCCATTACTGCAGATGAAAGCTGCCCTGGGCTTGCTAGCAGGAGAGGCATGGGTCTGGGGAGGCCTGGGACAATGGTACTGGGGGAGAGGCCAGGGAAGGGAAGAGAGCAGGTTTCAGGACTGCATGCAGCACGGTGGCTGGAAGGAGAAGGCACCAGGGAAGGTAACGAGGGACGAGGCTGGAGCAACAGGCAGGCAGAGTTCTGCTGTCACCTGGACAGTTTACTGGGCTGCCAGCTGGCCGGGTGTGAGGAGCACGGCTTCGGTCACATCAAGGACGAAGTGATGTGACAGTGTACGGCAGCTGAGTGAGGGATTCCAAGAACTCTAGGAAAGCAGAGTTCAAAGAGGCTGGCTGGTCACACCCACGAACAGATGGCCTGGCTACCACAGCTGGTGTGACAGATAAGACAGGTGCGCTCGAGCACAGAAACCCCATATAAAGAGGCATTGTACAGCTGCTAATGACGTGTGATCTTCTCCAGTGATCAGCTAAGGTCTGCTCACAGACCAGCACTCAAGGCTCCAGGGAGCAAATCCCACAGGATCCCCGGGGGAAATGAGTACTTTCCCAGGTGCCCTGAATTAGACCTGAACTTCTGCTCAGGGAGTGACTTGGACTCGATTTGGTCTCATTCATAGGAATGCCCAGATGGGGACCTTCTACCTGTTTGTGTGCGCCTTACTGAGTAAGGGTTTGCTGTGTAAATTGGTGTGTGATGAAACCGTGCACCCAAGAGACAACGTCTGTCTGTGCTTGACCTGTTCAGGTCCCTTACTCTAGGGGTGGCGAACCTAAGGCGCTTGTGCTGCAGCAGGCTATTTTGTTACCACTGAAAGCTCTAAAGGGTTCACCATCACTGCGCTAGTGTAAGGTGCTTGCATCAGCAGGGTCCAGCGCTGCCTCCCATAGAGCCTGGCAGTCCATTTTTCCTCAAGCTGGTGAGAAGCAGATGTTACGTGCTCCTCCTCCGTGGAAGATGTGCTTTTCCTATACAAAACACACCTCAAGGTTCCTGGCAGTTAATGAAGGAAGCGTTCCGGAGAGGACTGGACCAAGAGCCAGATGTCTGACTGCTAGTGTCTCACATGTTATCCAGTTCAAGTGACTTCAAACCTGAAAGTGAAGCATACATAAGTCTGAGTTCAGTTCCAGGCTCAGAAAAGATGCACGCATGATGCTGTGACTTTCAGTGACGTCTGCCCTCTTCCAAGGCCTTGTTCCCTTTGTTTCTGTTTTCAGTCCCTTGACCCAAAGCAGTGGCCCAGTTTACCTTTACTACCCTGGGCCTGAGGTGAACAAGCACCAGAAAGGATTTCTAACTGAGATGCACATGAGGAAACAAGCAAAAGGAGAAACAAATCCAAGCACTAAACCAGGGCAGAAGGGGAAACACAAATGCACAACCTGATTTACGGGCACTGTTTGAAAGGTGCCAGGATGTTCTAGCTTTTAGGTCTACTAAAGCCATTGAGACAGGTGGTGGCCCACTTCAAGGCAGCCCAGGCAAGGGTCCTACAGCTGCTATACTGTCCTGTTTGTGATCCAAGAACACCCTGTGGACTTGCATTAACAGTGTGTCCTCCAATGACTTGGGCTATGGACTCAAGCATCACCTGTTTACTCCATGTTATGGCTTGTGTCCAGATGCTCCCCCAAAGCCTCATGCAGTCATAGGTGGGGCTTTTCAGAGGAGGCTGGATCTAGGGTGTGTGATGCTGGGATTAAGGGCGTGTGGTTACTAATTTAGTCCACTGATTGATTTGGCATAGTCCTGGGTATGGACAGTGGCAAGGCCCACCCTGGGTGAAGGTGGCATCACCCAAAGTGTGGGTAGCCTGGAAGGGATGAAAGGGAGAGGTGGGCTGCTGTTGCTGCTTCACCACTTTGCTGCTTTGCTGCTGTCCTATTAAGTAAAGGGTGTTCCCCCTTTACTCCTCTGTGTCTAAAGAACTTCCTAATATGTTTTAGATGCTTGACAAATGATTGTTGAAGGAATGATTTTTTTTTTTTTTTTTTTTGGTACTGGGAATTGAACTCAGGACCTTGCACTTGCCAGGCAGGTGCTTGTGCCGCTGAGCTATATCCCCAGCCCTTAATGAATGATTTCTGATTATCACTTCTAGGACTGGACTAATTTTCCTTTGGAAGGTACAACTTTAAGTATGATTGTACAAGGACAATGATGGTCTTATTATAGACATCTTTGTCACTGATAGTCCTTAGCCAATTTGTAATCTTAATGAGGTAACACATTAGACACTGGCATCAGGAAGAGGGAGCTGTGGTTGCTCCTTAACTAGTTGTGGTGCACAAGGGTAGGGAAGTTATAGTTTGTGAGACTCACATAGCACACTTAGTGCCAGCCAGGAATAGGAGCCAGCTATGGGGCAGCTGACCTGCAGGTGCCCACAGCAGGTGGGAGGACTTGCCCTGTGTGGATCAGAGTGGGAAACAGTCACCAGGGCTCAGTGAGGATGTGAACACTAGGTGGCTTGGAGTTGTTAAGCCGTCGGTGTAGACCAGCCAAGCGGAACAGATTCTTGGTGTGGGAGCCCAAGGATGCATGGCAGGGCTGGGGGTCGGTCTCGTTCTCAATTAAAGATGAAACTGGTCAAGCTCCAGTTTGACTCAGAGATGAGCCCAAGTCATTGAGGCACTCTTGCTGACAGAAGGAAGAGGCAGAGGCATGCCTGGGCTTTTAGCTTAGGCCACAGGATGTGTGCTAGCAGAGCCTCATGGGTCTTGGCAGCTGCTGCAGCTGTGGCTATCTTTCCTTAGCTGACTCTAAGTGATCTGAGCTGCTCTGCAGTGAATCCATGAGGCAGGAAGCTCCTGACGCAGTGAGGAAGGGAACCGGAAGATGCAAAGCACTCAGGGGCTTTTGCTCAGCTGCCCACGTGTTAGCTGGAAAGGCTAAGACTGGCCAGCACCATCTGTTTCTCTGCGTGTGTCCTTGTCCCCGGTGTTGAAAGCCCTCTGTGGGCAGGGGCGGCCTCTTTAAGTCTTTCCAGCTTCTTCATTTCACAGAGCAGAGACCTCAGCACTCCCTGGGACTGCAGAACAGGGCAGCTCCCTCTGAGATCGCAGCCCCCTGTGGAGACGCAGTGGTGGCCTGCAGCGAGCGGGAGGCGAGGAGGAGCAGATTGCGCATGTGGCCCTGGGGGCTCCATGTTTCTATCTGCGTCACATCTCCCTAGGTCTCTCCTTCTCTCTGAGGCCTCCTTGCCTCCTGTTTCTACCCTGTCCATTCGCTGCTGCAAACCCAAGGGTCAGCATGTGCAGAGGAAGGTAGTGAAATAAGTGGACAGTTAAGAGATGTGCAATCAATCATGATCGCCGGTTTGTGATTCATTTTCCAGGAAAGAATACCCTAACTACTCATTTGCTCTGGAGAACATCAGTTGTAACTATGCCCTCACAGTTATACTCAATTTGGGACATTTCCTACCTCCAGATAGTTCTGGGTCTAGGATTGTGCAAGAATGGCTTTTGGGCTGGGCTCGGTGGTGCATGTTTGTGATCCCAGCACTTGGGAAGCTGGAGCAGGAGGATCACCATGAGTTCAAGGCCAGCCTGGGCTGCACAGCTTAAGGTAGCCTGAACTACATTGCAAAATCCTGTCTCAAAACAAATAAACAAACAACAACCAAGAGTGGCTTTTGCATTGAATAGCACCAGTTCAGGGTCAGAAGAATGGAAGGCATACGAAGCCCTACTTCTCCAGCACAACAAAGCTCGGCCTCAGTCTGACCTGAGGTGGACTCAGCCTCCCCCACCCTCCCATCTCTGCTCCCACAATGGCGACCTGACACTGAGCTGGGGGAGAATCTTGGGTTGACCTCAACTGGGAAAGTGTGTGGGAGGGACCTGCTGGGCACTACACCCTCCTTCGCTTAGCTCCCTCCATAAGAGCGCTGAATTCTTCAGTCAGGCCCCAGCTGTGGGCTCCTCTGACAGCCCTTTCCACTCACTTGCTCCTGATGGGAGTCTGCTCTGTCGGGTGCATCCTATCACCCACGAGTATATGTCGTGCATCACATGTGTAACATGAATTTTAAAAACAGGAAGGAAGTATCCCGGGAGCACCTGGGCTTGTGTGGGGGTTTTCATGTGTATCTTACTGCACCCTCTTGCTGACCACGTGCCAGTAATGTGACAGAGCCGAGGACTCCAGAGGTGAGAAATTTAGTCCCTGGGCTGAGAATATCCAGGCCGGGACTGTTCTGAGCCTAACTTTGTGTTCAGGTGTCATCCCCAAAGCACAGGTCTCGCTGAGATAATGCTGTAACCAACCAGGCTAATTAGCATATATTTGCATAATTTTTGTATTACTGCTTGACGCACATTCCAACTGGTGTCCCCGTGAATACCTCAAAGTCAAGGTCCTGTATTTACATTCAAACTTACGTTCCTCCTTCTAACTTCCCACATGGAGTCAAAGGCACTATTTTCTTTTCAGCCACTCTAAGTCATGTTTCTCAGCTCAGCACTACTGGCCCCGGGACTTGGACACCTTATTCTTGTGGGGTGTCTCATGAAACACAGACTGTGGAGCAGCACCCTGGCCTCTCCCTGCTAGAGGCAGATAGGACCTCATAAGGAAAGCCAATCCAAAGATCTCCAGACAGTGCAGAGTCTGCCCTGGGGGTGGCAGGGTCTGTCCCTTGCTGAGAACCACTGCCTCATTCTTTATTATTCAGTTTCTTTTCTTGTATTGCTTTTAGTTTCTTCTGTTTTACTAACTTTGTGAGTTGAGTATTGAATGTCAGATGGGCACAGACAGGGAATCAGTTGTCTCTCAAAAGATCAGGCCTCGAAGGCCCAGGGAGGGAAGTTTTCATGGGACTGAAAAGGGGTGGTACAGAGGTAGACTACTTGGCTGTCTTTGATTGGTTCCTACAATATGCATCATAGTGACCAGCTGTGCATTACAGTGACCTGGCATTTCTAGGAGACAGAAGCAACCGGAACTGCTACAGTCACTATCACTGGGCAACTGAGGTATACTGGCTGGGGGCGGGTGGGGGGAGGCATTTCTGCTAGACTGGCTTTTGCTTTTTATGTCTTGCATCACTCTGTGGTCCAGAAGAGTAGTGCAGGAGAGTCATGCAGATGCCGGCCCAGGGCTGGGGGCACCGTCCAGGGCTGTACTGACATTATCACTGGAACTGATGCTGAGCCAGGCTTCATCTGGAGGGCTTTGCAAGATGTTGTTTCCACTCAACTGTAAATAGATATGCAGACCTCCCTGGAAGCGGTGAGTCTCCATATTTTTGGCCTCCTGTTCTTGGCTTACAGAGCAGCCATCTATTTTGCCATTTGCTTGGGTGCGCTATTGCTTGTAAGACTGTCCACTTGATCTTTCTCCACGCTGATGAAACATCGGTTCCTTGGAGAGCTGAGTGTAAGCAGAAGGCTCATCTTGTGCAGAAGGGTAATGTTCTCTTGAAGGCCTGTGATGAGCATGGTGCTTCACATATATCCAGGAAAGATTGTTTTCTTCATTTTCTGCAAGAGGGAACTTAGGCCTAGAGCATTTAAACCCCAGGTTTGGGTCCCACCATCCAGTGGCTGGCCTCTTCTTATAGAGTCCCCTCGCCTCGGCTGCCAGCGAACTCCGGCCTGTGTGGGGAGTGTTAACTAATTTAGTGTTTGCGGGGACCAATCACAGTCTTTGCATTTTTTAATACCTGTCTTCTTTAATTCTAGATCATTTTTCATCTTTCTGGTTTTGTTTGTAATATTTGCTAAGTATATGTTTGGAGTTCTTATTGTACTCTGCCTCCAATTTCCTTACTTTATGGAGAATCTTTGGAGTTTAGATTATAAATAGATCCCTAATAAAGTCATCTAGTCTTGAACTATTTATTTGGAACTAATAAACTTCACTGATGCTATTGAATTGTATCTGAGGATTTGCTCGTACTGTGCTGTCTTACACTGCATGTGAATTTCCACATAGGGAGAAGCCAAACTCTTAGGCTGGATAATTGAGGACTGATCTCCTCTCTCTTGCTGCCATATGCAATTTACCACTTGCCTCTTCTGAGTCTTTCCCAACCACATCTGTAACTCTTCCTGTTCCTTTTCTATGGACAGTCCAGGCCTTTCCCATGCCTCTTGAGTGCTGCAATTATTTTTGACTGCCCTGAGCTACTCTCTGTTAACCAGAGCAAACTTTGTGAAGTGCCTAGCTGATGTATTACTCATTCATTCATTCGGGGCAACAGATCAAGTGCTACCATCTCAGCAGAGTGTGCAGAATCCTCTGAAATCTTTGCCCTTCCTACTGGAGCCTGGAGCCACTCACTGTCCTTCCGCAGTCTCTCCGAGAGTGCTGAAGACCTCAAGCTGCTATTGCCAGCCTTCCTCACTCCTCAAGCTTTCCTACATGTTGTCTTCTCTCTCTGGATTGCTGCTTACCAGCTCCTGACTCACTGACTCCAAAGCCTGTGTTTGCGAAGCTTTCTCTGCACATTTCTGCCTCCGACGCCTGTAACCGAGCTTTCTGAGGGGCAGAGCCTAGATCTGTGATTCCACTCATTCTGTGGAGGAGAATCGTTGGCCCTTGCTTATGTGTCTATTTTCCCAAGCAGTCTGTGGGCTTTTCTGAGGTTGGGAGCTTCATGGTGTAGTGTGGAGATGAACTGGTAACCCGAAAGCTAAATATGGTTTTCGGGACACATTTGATATCCCTTTCACATCATTCACACTTCTTAAAAACTTGTTGTCTACTTTGAAAATCCACTAGAGTTCATAAGAAATCAAGACTTTTTAAAAATCGGAAAACACCAGCGCCATGGGAAGCCCGTTCAGTGCTGGAACTATTGGTAGGAGTGAACCCAGCACTCTGTTTTGTTTCTTAAAATCTTGAGAAATCTTAAGATTTTTTTGTCTGGCCTGCTGGAGGGATTGGAGTTTGACAGCCCTAAAACCATAGCAGGAAGGAGTTCTGGAGTCTCCCAGGTTCTAATTGCAGCTTTTCAAGTTAGGAGTTGTGTTGCCTTGGTGAAGCGTCCTAACCTATCTGAATTTGAGTTTATTTAACCCCCCAAACAGACCATAGACGAATGTGTTCCCAATGATTTTATGATGTTTAAATGGGAAGACGTCTACAAAGCTCCTGGTCTACAGTAAGTGCTCAGTGTTAACTATTGTTTTGATATTATTTTAACTTTGCTTTGGATAAAGATCAATTAAGGAACATGAATCTTATTTCCCCAGTTATGCTGCGCATCTCTTGAGGTCATGGGACGAGATTGTTCTATACATGTATTAGGCAAAATTTGGTACATGGTATCCTTGTGCCATGGGGGTAGGTTTAAGAAGCAATCAAGCAAACCTGAAGCTTTGGGATTTCTCTGTATCCCCTGAGGTCAGAGCCTATATTTTTGAAGCCTACAGCAAAGTTTAAAGGCCACTTTCCCAGGAAATCAATTCTTAATATTCTCCTGTTATAAATTCTTATATAATCCCCTTCTTCCAATTTGCAGTGTTTTCACTATGCAGATTAATCAACAGTGATCTTTAACAAGGTTCGTATACTAGACAGGATGATCCACAGGGCCAGCATCAGGCCTATTTTCCACCACTGAGCTACTGTGTCCTGTCCCATGCTGAGCACGTGGTGGGTGCTCAGTGGAAGAGCATAGACTTTGGATCCAGGCCTCAGCTCCTCACACATGCATCAGGGATGCTAGTGCCTACCTTGCCATGAAGCTATGAGGATGAAGTAGGGCAATTACAGTAAAACCTGTAGGTGAGTACGTGGCATGGTAAGGTGCATAGAAAAATTTGTTATTCTTTTTTTTTCTGGTACCGGGAGTCGAACCCTCAACCTTGCGCTTGCCAGGCAGGCGCTATGCCGCTGAGCTAAATTCCCAGCCCAGATGTTATTCTTTTTTTCCAGGGAGTATCTGCTTTGCAGTTGGGGAGAACTGAGAGAAGCCTCCTGACGCTGACAGAAGCTAACCCCAACCACCTGCTCTGCTTGGCAGGCTGCAGGTCTGGTGGGATTCACAGGTGGAGGACCACAGGCTGGAAGGTGCTGAGCAAGGTGGAAGCTGCTCCAGAGAGAAGCAACAGAGCCTGCGTCAGGTTGGGTGGGTGGATAGGTTGAGAATCATGTATTTTAGCAAAATCGACTGCCGGTGTGGTAAGATTCCACTCTGTAGTTGTGAGAGATGCCTCGGTCTGTTCTGGGGGTGCATCGTTTGATCAGACACATAATCAAAGCAGGATTATAACGAGGTGCTTCAGAAGGGCAGCGAATTGCCAGGTAGACTTAGGCTTCCACTGCCGAAAGACTTTCTGAATAAATGTTGCAAAAAGAGGCATAGAACATGTCTCACGGTGTGAGAATTAAAAGCAGAACAAGTGGAATGAAGAAATGAGAGGAATTCATGTAGGATTGGGGTGCAGCACAGGAGAAGAAAAAACCCCCAAATACAACCACTCTGATCCCGTGGGCCTGCCTTTGAGGGCTGAGCCAGAACAGGCTTGAGCGGAGTCAGCCTCAGCCCCTCGTTCCAAAGGCAGAGGGAGACTAAAGTTAGCATGACTGGCTTCCTACACTCGGGCGTAATCTAAAACACATATTCTCCAGACACTTCCCAGGTTCCCGGCCCCAGGTCAGGCACTTCCAGCCACATTATCAGTGAGCTGCTGCATCTGTGGGGAAAGCAGGCAGTGTTCTGAGGTCACCCAGTGCCAGGTCAGTTTCCTCTCTCTGGTGCAGGGAGGCAGGGAGAGAAGTGAGGGCGGCCCAGGCGCTGCCGGCCATGTTGCCAACTCTCACTGGGTGCTAGAGCGCACTTTCTGCTTCCTTGGGAGCTAGGATGCTATCTTTCAGGAAGTGGAGTCTGAAACGGCCTCCCTTGGCCAATGGGTGATCCCTCTCCAGAAACCCGACTCTGCCAAAAACCTCTCATCTTCTGGTTGAATAAGTGCAGATATTATGTCTGTCCTTGGCTTCCCTACTGCTGCTGGCTGAGCTGGGCAGTTGTGAGTTTTGGGTACCCAGGCAATGGTGGGTGTCATGCATTAGCAAGCTCATGAGGCGGGGGCTCTTCAAATCTGTTGTGAAAACGTGAGGCTCTTACCTGCTTCTATTCCCAGCAGCTCTTGGGTTCTGTCTGCTGTTGAGCAGTGGCACTTGCCAAGTCAACATGGACTGTGGAGTTGGACCTTTGCAAACCAAGAACTTCTTCACAGGGACCAAAAGTGCCCTTTGAAGGTTAATGAGGGTGTTGACTAGGGTTCTCTGGAGGAACAGAGCTGATGGGAGATAATCATGCAAGGGGATTCATTAGGAGGGGATTTAGGTTGTCTTACAGGATCAGTGCAGGACAGTCCCCGGCGGCATTCTGCACTGGAGAGCCAGAGGATCCCATAGCTGCTCAGCCCAAAAACTGGAATCACAGAATAAGAGGGATCAAGAATACAGCACAAGGCCTAGAGGCTCCCTGGAGGGCGGCTGATATCAGTCTGTGTCAGAAGACTGATGTCCACAGGTGACAGCTGCAAAGATGTGCCCACGTGAGCAGAATGGAATGCTCCAGAAAGCACGCCAGCTTCCCTTTCCTTCTTCCCCTTTTACTCTATCCAGGCTACAGACTTACTGGTTTGCGCCACCCACAATTTGGTTTGGTCTTCCCAACCTCCAGTTTGCTGGCCTACCTGCCAATCATCTCCCAAAACACCTCACAGGACACGGAAGTGGGCTCCCCTAATCTGCCAGGTGTTTCTTAATCCAGTTTACACGTCAGGGTTAATGGTCACAGTGGCACGAGATGGGACCTTCTCCCCACAACAGGCCAGGCTCAGGCACGAAGCCACTGCCCAGGGTGCTCCTTCTCCTGGCCTTGAAGAAGTCTGGAGAGGTTAATGTGACCTGTGTGGACTCAGGAGATAATTCTGTTGCTTCCGGAATCTAGTACTTTTTGTTTCAGGGACCTAAATGGAAAGAGGAAAGGAATACAATGCTAAGGCTCACAAATAGTGAAAAGCATTTCTTTCAGCCAGTAGGACTCACCCTTTCCTCCTGTACGGGCTTGACTGTGAGCTTTGAGTAAAAAGGCTAGGTCCCGGGTAGATTCAGTATCACACACCGTTGTCAACACTTCTGCCCAAGTTCAGGCTGTCTGGGAAGTGTGCCACTGGGCCACTTTTGGGGAAATTATGAAGTCAGTCCTTAAGGGCTGTTTCTCGGTGAGGTACACGTGATAAAGCTTAGGGAATGCTCCTTCTCAGGGACCCTGGCATCTTACTAGGACACTTGTTGTTTGCCTTTTGGAATGAAAAAGTTGTATGGGAGTACAATTAATAAAGTGAATTACTCATATTTAAAGCATCCAGCTTGATCAGTTTGGGCATATGTCTGTATCTGTGAAGCCATCACTACAATAAAAACAATGAACATACCCCTCACTCCCTGAAGATTCCTCCTGCCCCTTTATAATCTCCCTCCCTCCCTTCTCTGAATCTTCCCCTCACTAGGCAACCACTGATCTGTCTTCTGTCATTATAGATTCGTTAGCATTTTGTAGAATTTTATATAAATATGATATACATCTTTTTTGGTCTGTCTTCTTTCACTCAAAACAATGATTAGATTCATTCTTGTTGTGGCATGCATCAACACTTCTTTTGTATTTATTGCATCAGTATGTCACAGTGTGTTTATCTATCCGTCCGTTGATGGACACTTGGGCTGTTTCCAGACATTGGCCATAAATTTTGCTACAAACATGCTAGCAGCTGTGGACATATGGTTTTACTTCTCTTAGGTAAATACCTAGAACTGGAATGGCTAGATCATATTATTGAAGAATGCTTAACTTGAGAAACTACCATATTGTTTTCCAAAGTGCTTGTACCATTTTGTATTCCTTTCAGTTTCTTTGCGTCTTCACCAATACTTGGTATGGTCAGCCTTTTTAATTTGATGTATTTTAAAATGCATATAGAGATATTACTTTGTTTTTTACTTATATCTACTTAGTGACTAATGATGTTGGCATATTCTTGTGCTTATTTGCCACCTGTGTTTCCTTTGGTGAAACGCATATTTAAGTTTTTTGCATATTTAAAAAAAAATTCAGAAGTTTGCTTTTTGAATACGTTTGTTAAAAAGCAAAGTTTGTATTTTTCCTCCAAACCAGAGAAAATTGGTTTTCCCAAATCTCCAAATTTTTTTCTCATTGTCTAATTAGTATCTTTCCAAAAGTAGAAGTTTGAAATTTTTAGTAAAGTCCAAGTTAACATAATATGTTCTTTTATGAATCATACTTTGGCATTGTATCTTCATTGTCTAACACAAGGTCAAGAGGATTTTCACATGTGCTTTTTCCTAGATGTTTTGCAGTTTTACTATTATTTGAGTCTTTGGTCATTTGAGCTATTTTCAGATAGTGTTTGTTTATTTATTGTATATGAATATTCAATTGCCCCAGCGCCATTTGTTGAAAATACTGTCCTTTGCCCACTGAGCTGTCGTTGCACTTTAAAAAAAAAAATCAGTGCGCATAATGAGATACATAGGGAGCACCTGTCTACTCCAACGATCTCTTTGTTTCTGTGGCTTTTGGAACTACACTGTCTTGATCACTGTGGCTTCAACAAGGCTTAAAATTAGATAGCGATAGTCTTCCAGCTCTGTTCTTTTTCAAATTTGTTTTGGCTATTCCAGATCATTTGCATTTCCTGATACAATTTGGAAACAGATAGCCAGTTTCCAAGACAAAGCCCCCTGGGATTTTGATATGGATCGTACTGGACCCTGATGGATCACTTTGGGGGTGAATTGACATTGTAGCAATATCAAGTCTTCTAATCCATGGGTATATTATATCCACTGTTTATTTAAATGTGATTTGATTTTTCACTGCAATGTTTTGTCGATTTCATACACATACTTCATGAAGAAGCTCAATAGCAAACAACAACCAGCTTGGTGCTTGTCCCAGTCTTTTTTCACTCTATGTTTGTTTTTTTGAGGTACTGGGGATTGAACCCAGGGCCTTCTCACTGAGCTACCCACCCATCCTGCCTTCATGTGAGATAGCTTTATAATTTGTGAAACTCTGCTCTAGTATTAAAATTATTGATTATGATACTACAAACTTTTAATAAGTAGTAATAGCGTTGTTAGATTTACATGGTTATTAAGGATCAGTTACCTTTTTCCTAAAATGAATAAGTTTGCCTTTTTGTATTTTCTTTTTGAGAAACAGCTATCATGGTGGCATACACTAGCCAGGCTTTGGATGGATCCAGCCCTTCCCCGTTTGGACGATTGCAGAGGAGGGCTTTGGTGTCCCTGCAGGTAATTAATTGTTCAGCAGTCAGATTTGAATCACGGAAACTGAGAAGGCTGAGGCCACTGCTGCTCATCGTCACTGGGTCCACCGGACGGGGGGGGGGAAATATGAATATGCATGGCTTCCAGGGACAGGAAACAGAGGAGGAGGCTTTGCATGCTCATTTCCCTCCTCCCCACCCAGTCTTTCTCAGGCCGAGTTCCCTTTTTCAGCCTCCTTGGGACATGCGTTGGGATAATGGCCCAACACACCAGCTCAGTGTATCGGAGGGCACTTTAACGAGTGCCTGCTACTTATCAGAGCAGCGTCCCCAGCTCCCCATTCAAAATTTTCCAGCCTCCTCCCCTAGCTGTCCCTACCATCCCCTGTTCCGTCCCTGGGTCACCCCTGCTGTGTCCCCTGCCTCCACTGGCTGCTGATTCACATCCTAAGTGCTTATCCTAGACATCACAGGACTACTTTTCTTTCACTTTGTAAATTGTAGAGACAATGTTTTGCTGAGGCCTTATAGTCACTTCAGTTGTGTTTATTTTACATTGGAAATGACTGTACATTGGGTGGGAGCCTTGTCTCTGTCTTCTGTCCCATGGCTTCCTCATTTGTAAAAAGATAAAGTGGATAGTAACAGTCTCCCTTCATACCTGTGTGCATCAAGTGATGTATGATTTACGTAAATGTGGCCAGCACAATGCTTGCCATTTCGCAGGTGCTCCATGAATATTAACCTCCTTCCCTTCCTTTGCTGCTGTCCTTCGGGCCCCAGATGGAAGCTGTGGCCCAGGGAGCCTTTAGCAGACTCTAGCGGGGTACATGGTAACAGAGCCCATGTGGGTAGGAACTGTTCTTCTTCAGCCTTGATGCTTCCTTTCTGTGTTGAGGGAATTTTTAGTGGCAGACAGGTCTCTGTCTCCAATAAGGAATTTGCTATTAGAGAATGAGTTTGAGATGAGAAAGTTTAGAATGGGGAAGTGAAGAATTGTGGAATGAAGAAGTAGCTTCTCTCTGCCGTGCGTGTGTGTGTGTGTGTGTGTGTGTGTGTGTGTGTGTGTGTACTGGGGAGAAGCAGATGGAAGGAAGGAGACTTGTCTGCTTTAGTCACATTCTGACCTGCTCCTCCATGCTGAGGTTTTCAGGGGCACTGTCCCGAGTGCAGGGTCTGTTTTCTCAGCTTACTCTGGGTCTCTAATAAAGGTCATATTGTTGCTGCATGTGTAAGCCACATTCTTCTATATGAAGTTGATCAAAAACAAAAAGTATTTCTGTCTCCACCTACTGCTCTTCTGTACCTCTCAGTTGGACCTGAAATTGGGGATGGAAAATAGTTTTCTTTTTAAACCTAGGCCCTCTAATATCTCCTGAAGTCAGGTGTTCCAGTTTGTGTAATATAAAATTCTATCAGTCCAACATTTTTTTTTTTACCTGCTTTTAGAATCCTCTCTTGTATGAATTCACAAGCTTTCCTGGATTGGCAGAGACCACCAGTAAGTGGCTTCTATGGTCTAAGACACCATTCATTGTCTTGATTCCCTGAAGATGAATCTTCCATATGTTGTCTTTTTGTAAACAATAGTTTGTTTATGAGTTTTAAAAATGTATTTCTGGTGCACTTCTCCCAAACTGATCAGTTAGAATCATTATTGATGCATTTTAAAAAATATTAACCTTTATTTTTCTTAAAAATTTGTGTGTATGTATTTGTGTGTGTGTGTGTCCCAGTCCTTTACCAAATAACAAGATTTCACTATGGAACATGATTAGAGACCGCAGTTGTCAACTGCTGAGTAACATAAAATGTTCAAGTGGCTTCTTATCCATTCCCCTTGGTTCTGGATCTGAACCTTTGTAAAGGTGACTGGGAAAAGAGACCAGGAGGAGGTGCTGCACGGAGAAAAGACAGAGAGAGGAGTAGAAAGACGGAGAAGCTTGGGACTGGGGACTGTGAGAGTGGGGCTTTTCTCCATGCCAAGCTGCTTTTTCATGCCCCAGTGATCCTTGGGAAAACTGATCACTCTGTGTGACACCAGTGGGCATGAGTCCACATCCTGGCTGGAAGGAGAGGGTTGTCACGTGCAGGGACACACCAGCTCCAAGAGACAGGTTGAGTTCTCAGTTTTTTTGATAGAGTGTGTCTTAGTTAATTTTTCATCACTCAGGTACAATATCTGACACCCACAAGTTAAAGAAGGAAAGGTTTCTTTGGGCTCACAGGTAGCAGAGGTTTCAGTCTGTAATTGGCTGGCTATATGGCAGGGTGGCCCACGGCAGAGGGAACTGGCACAGGAGGAACAGTCCATGGCAGGGCAGGCAGGAAGCGGTGAGTAGCAAGGAGCAGCAGCAGTAAGCCTGCCTTTTTTCTTTTCCCTTATATTCCACCCAGGATACCAGCCCATTGATCTGTGCCACCCACACCAGGGTGGGGCTTCTATTATCCACGCCCAGAACTATACTAAACCTGGTCAGTAGACTAGTTCAGTACCACACACCCTCAACCCCAGTATCACACATCTATGATCCAGCCATCTCCCAGAAGCCCCACCTAGGAACTCATGAGGCTTTTTCTGGTGGGAGGGACATCTAGGTAAAAGCCACGACAGAGAGGAAGATGGCCACTGAGTCCCTGACACAGAGGTCTGCCCTGGGCAAAGAGAGAGATGTAGGGGCCCTATCTCTCACCAGAATTCTGCATGGTTTTACCTATGGTGCTTCCCAGAGCTGAGGCTGAGGAAAACAGCATAGACTCCAAGGCAGCCTGCGTGGCTCATGTTGCTGCCTCTTTTTGCTTTCACAGTGATGGTTTTTGCACTGGTCAGAGGCTCCAGCCACTTGGACAATGACTACATCATCTCTTGGCCTCTCCCAGTTTTCATCCACCAAGAGTGTATTCTCAGGGTCATGGCCATTTATTAGCTAATGAACAGTTTATGAGTTTGACATTTTTCAGACTTGTGACACTGGGCTTGATGATAGAAGTATATGAAATCAGCCAGCCATGGCTCTTGGTCTTCTCTTGAGGATCTCACAGGCAGCAGGGGCAGATGGAGAATCAGGTAACGCATGAGCTTCCACACATCCAGAAATAAGTGCTGGGGGAGCACAGAGGAAAAAGAAACAATTTGTTCTCATGCCATAGGACAAGTGTTGCACGTCTTTTGCAGGGAACATGGTGGTAGAAACACCTGCCATTTCTGAAAACTGCCTGTGACTTGAGCATCACTAGAATCTGTGTGGTCAACCCCATGGAGCTGCCCCCCCTGCGCATCTACATAGAGCTCATCAGTGTGAAGGTAGTCTATGGTGAGCACCAATGCTTTTATAGTTGTGGGAATCATTTAAAAATCTAAATATGCTTGTGCTGGGAAGACGGATGCCTGTGAGGGCATTGCCTTAAATAAAAGGTACCGTGGAGCTGAATTACTGCAGCTGCTGGAAGAATTTCATTTTTCTCAAACCTATTTGTACACCATGCCCACGCTTATCTGTGTGACCTCTGGGCAAGCAGCAAAGCATAGTGAAAACTCTCTGTTATTGGGAGTGGTGAGGTTTGATTTATTCATGCCCAGGAGGAGAAATTAAAGTTTTTGTTCCCCAGACACCTCTTATCAGATGCAGAGCTAGAAGTATCCTGATAAATCTGGCCCTGGTTAAATATCTGCTGAATTATGTGCTCCCACGGAAAAAACCAATCCTTGAGAACCTGATCTTTTTATTTCCTCTGAGAACCTATTTGCTGAGCTCTACAATTCCTGGAAGCCTTCTGACAGCCTTAATTGATCCCGAAGATGGCACGAGTAACACTAACTTGGGTTGTAGAGCTCTTCCTTCTGAAAAGGATGGTTGGGGCATTTGCTGGCAGGATGGTGGCAGAAAGTGAAGATTGTTTCTCTCCAAATCCACAAAGGTCACCACCACATTCCCTCCGAGCAGCCTGCACCACAGAGAAGATGCTACACAGATCTTCTTGTAGTCATCGTTTCTAGAAGTGGCTGCTAAGAACGGGCATGATCTCTCGAAATGCTGATGTATTTTTGTGTGGCAGGTTTTATGAACTTGAGGGCCAGGCCATGGCTCTGTGACTGAGGTCACAGAGGAGGAAGGAAAAGAATTTTACCCAGCACCTAATGGGTATGCATGTGAATTCTTGCAATCTTCACAAAACATACTAAGGTATCATTGTTTCCATCTTACTGCCCAGAAAGCAGAAGCACCAATACAGCCAGAGGTGGAAAGGAATCTGGACTAGGACTTAGACTTTGGAATATAAATCTAACTTTCATTTCTTTGCAGTGTTGTCTTGGGCAAGTTTTTCAGTGTCTACACAAATTGTCGAATGTCTCAGCCTCACAATGAACAATTCCAGCAGTTAGATATTTGTGTGCTTACACTTGATGGATGATTTCTATTTTTATCATCACATTTGTTCCCACTGGGTCCTGTGCAGGGGTGGGATAAGAAGACCCCAAGTAGTGGAAAGTGCTAGAGTCCTGGCTTTAAGTTCTGACTCTGTCTTCCATCTGCCCCTTTGAGATTCAATCTCATTTTTCGTAAACTAGAGTAATGCATCTCTAGCAGCACTGGTGTGAGATCTCACAGAGATGATACAAGTCTGTGTGCTCCATGAAGAGTAGCTACTACTGAGGCTGCAATGAAGGGATAAGAAGAACGACACTCAGGTGTTATGTAGTTTCCCCAAAATTACACACATCCCTCTAGGAAGTGAGCTAGGCATTAAGAGCCTGGGCTTTGGAGCTAGGTATACTTGAGACTTTGTTCTGGCCACATTGCTTACAAGCTGTGTGACCTCAGCTTGTAAGGCTTTGGAGCTAGGCAGACTTGAGACTTTGTTCTGGCTACATTGCTTACAAGCTGTGTGACCTCAGGTGAAATATTCAGTCTCTCTGAGCTTTAGTTTGTGCTGTACAAAATTCTTCCTAGAAAAATTACAGCCTCGTAAATGGCAAGGGGGATGATCAAATTATAAAAAGCTCTTCTCTAAGTGCCTGTCTCATTCCTTCTTCCCCCCTTTTCCTTCCTTTCTATCTTCCTTCTCTCCTTCCATTTGTAACCTGGAAGAGTTTACAAGGGAATAGATTTAATATGGACATAATTTATAGGATTATTTCATAATAGTCACTCAAAGAGTCAAATGCAGAAGAGTACGGGAGATCTGTCCCTACACTACAGACCCAAGGAATCTGACTGAGGACTTGGATGTCCTGCATGAATCCAGCTGTAGACCTGGAGCACAAGGCAATGTCCTCCACAAGTCCAACTGGAGGACTAGAGACCATAACAATGTCTCATGCAGGTCTCTTTCAAGGATCTACACTGGGAAAGGCCAAAGGTCAGTGGTGGAAGCTAGAAAGTCTGTGTCAGCAGGATGAAGGATCTGTGGCACCAGGATGAAGGATCTGCACTGGCGCCAGGAAGCGAAGCTCAAGATAAGGACAGAGATCCCCTGAAGAGAACTGTAGCCATCCTCAGTGACAGCAAGGACCTGAGCTCCTCCAGCAATGACAACAGTTGAGTTCATATCAGGAAAACCAGCATGACAAGCATCTCCAGGAGAATCAACAGCACCATCTTTCCCTCCACTTATCTTCTTATGTTTTTGGCAACACTTCTCAGGTGGGCCTCTCAGTTCAAGTGGGTCTTACAAGTTGACCATTAGTTAATCCACCACAGAGATTAAATATGACCGTTATTTTAGGGGATTAAATAGGATCTTGGTTGGAGGGACCATCTTGAAATAACAAAAAAGTACATGGGGTTGGGAAGATGGCAGTGAGGTCTAGACATCCTCTTCTCTCCCTCTAGCTTGGCAGTTTTATGCAAGTCACCTCACTGGGCCATTAGCCCACTCATCTGTCCACTATCCTGACCTTACAGGGTCACAGTAAGGATGACCTGAGATGATGATTCCAACAGTACTTTGTAATGTCCCACAGATATAGAACAATTATCCTTGCAGATGTGGAATCTGGGGCATCAGGGAGTGTGTTGGGTTGTTTGTGAGAGTCAGGGGACCTGTGTGAAGCTGCCAGATCTCACCTGTGTGACTGAGCAGCAATGGTTTTTATCCCGTCGCTTCTGTTTTTACCATGTGCCCAGAGCTTCTCTGCCCTGGGGATGACCCAGATTTACTGCAAGGAATAGAGAAGTCCATAAATATATGCATTTTTCCAACCAATAGATTTTAAGAGTAGATTTACTGTCCTTACTCTTACCAAAGTTGTTTTGCTCCTTCACCCAGTGGTGAGGGCTTAATCCACGCAGAGCCACAGGCTCAGCAAGCACCCTACCACGGAGCTACCCTCCCCACCTGTCCCTCACTGAAACTTTTGATGTTAAAAATCTCTGAGACTGTAAATGAGAAAAACTGTGACTGAGGGGGCATTCCTCAGTGGCAGTTGTGGGGTCTTACTCACCTTCATATCTTAGTATCTGCCAAAATACGTTAGGCACAGAGTCGATGCAGATAACCAGTGTAAATAAGTGAGTGGTTAGCGCGAACGAACCAATGAATGAAGGTGTGTTTTCTTTGACTTTGTGCTGTGGTCCAGTTTCAAGTTTTAGAAATCCATAAGGTTCAGATGTGGCCAGCCTGACCTCTGGCCTTCTTGGCTTTTCCATCCCAGTTACGCAGGCTCTGTGCTTGTACAGCTTCTGTTCCAGGAACATCAGGCTCCCTGGGATTCCTTTGTCTTAATAATTTTCCCCCCACAGGATGATGATATAACTTCAGAAATGCGTATCACTCCAGAATTATACACCTCCATAAGTTTTAAAATTCCATCTCCCCCAACCCAGGAAATGAGCTCCTCTTGGTTAAGCTGTGTATCTGTTAGAACACCTTCAGGATGCCCTGACTACTATCTTTTTGTCTGAAGTATTTAGAGGAAGAAGAGCAATAACCCAAATTGCCCACAGGAAATTTCTTGAATGTTTTCAACACTTAACTTAGTTGTTATTGCCTCCCATAAAACAAAGCTTTAGTTAAAATACGGGGGAATGGACCCTTAAGTGGAAAAAGGAAGAAAGGGAAAAATGAGATCATTGAAAATGAATATAGTACAACGCTCCAAGTGATTCAGTTCTTTGAGAAGAAAAGCAATGATAGGTACAGGGACTGATGCAAATGTGGGTTAGTTTTTGAAGCCCCAAACAAAGGATTTGGAAGGTTGAAAGGCAAATCTGTCTCTTAAGCTACTCAGTGAGACCTTGCAAGGAGAGCAATTATCTGAAGCTATTGAGGAATGTAACCCTTTAAACAAGAACTCTGTGTGGATTCATGTAAAGTTATGGACCTTCATGTGTCAGTGTGTACCCAAATTCTGCAGTCAGGTGGACTCTGAAATTTCTTCAGGACCCAAAGTACAATCGTTATGTCTGCAGTCTTCACAGGTGTAGTCAGATACCAGGCAGGGGGGAGCCAGTGGACCTAGAATGTTTATGACATTTGCATGGAAAATCCATTTGGTCCAAGGAACATCTTTAAGAGCAGAGATGTGTGATCTGGATGTGGTTGTGAAGGATGCATGGTGTGGTGATAATGGTCCATGAACCTGGCTTTTCTATGCTTCTAGATTAGAAGTGCTTCTAGATTAGAAGTTGGCACATGATCTAGGAACCCTTGTATCTCCTTATATTTTATACTCTAGTTCTTCGTAGGCCCTTGTGAAGTTCTACAAGCTTAATAGAGCTCTAATTTCAAAATAACCCTACCTATCGATATTCTAATCAGAATTGTATCACATGTACATATTAACTTGGGGAAGTATACATTTGTTCTATAACAAGAAATTCTCTTATCCAACAATCAGTGGAAGGAAAACTGAAAGTAGGGGGTTTAATTCTCTTTGTTAAAAATAAAGGAACAAACTTCTTCACCATATCTTTTTATGGGGGAATTTCTCCCTGAAATTCTCTGTTCAGAAGATAGCTGGACATATGAGTTTGGAATTCAAGAGAGGAGGATTACTTGGCACGTAAAACTGATAGCAGTGAGATTGCTTGAGACCACTAGTAGAGTGTAGATGAAAAACAGAGGCACTAACATTAAGATATTGGGAGTGGTAAGAAATGGTTAGACTGTAGTGAGGAAAAATAGGTGATTACGGTGTCTTGGAAGTAAGTGAACAAAATATTTCAGTGAGAAGGGGATTTATCGCTAAGCCAAAATGCTGCTTTGACCGTTAGGGTGGAGTGTCAACTGAGATCCTGGGTGTGTGGGAGGGATTAGTAAAGCACACTTCTGGATGTGTCCATGTGGGCCATGGGGGCTTGGCCTTGGGGACTATATCTGATCCCACCCCTTCCCTTCTGGTATCGTCCCCCTGCTTTGCTTCCTGGCACCATGCTCTAAGCTGCTTTGCTCCGCCAAGCCCTTCTGCCATGAGGGTTCTGCCTTGGAGCCAGCTTGTCATGGGCTGAAACCTCTGACACCGTGAGCCAAAGTACACCTCTCCTCCTTAAACTGTAGGTGTTAGGTACTGTGCCCCTGCGGCAGGAAGCTGACCAATACAGCTGCTCACAGGCCAAGCACGTAAATATGGGGTTTGACATAAGACCTCTTGTTAAGGAGTGGCGTGTTGGCAAAGTTCAAGGATGATAATTAAATGTGTGTATAGTCCTTGATGGAATCTTGGGTTAAAATATCATCACCACCATCATCGTCACTATCACCACCACTACCAATAACCAAACAAAATCTGTAAGGGACACTAGTGTGACAAATGGAGAAATTTGAAAAAAATTATTAATATTATAGTAATGATAAATTTTCTGAGTATGATGGCTGTATTGCAGTCCTATAAGAAAATATTTTTGGGATATACATACTAAAGTATTTGGCTAGGACACAGAGCCTATAACCCTGAATGGTGCAGCCAGAATAATGTGTGTGTGTGTGCATGGACACACATGTAGTACACACATAAATACATGCATATATGTATATAAAATGTATATGAGTGAATAAAGTATGTAAAGTATATAAATGAATAAGGTATATAAAATAAAGAGATATCAAAATATGGACAAATGTTAATTAGTGTATTTAGATGGACAGTATACAGGTTTTCATTGTAGTATTCTCTTTTTCTTTTTTTGTGGTGCTGGGGATAGAACTCAGGGCCTCATATGTACTATGCAAAGTGCTCTGCCGCTGAGCTACACCTGCAGCCATTGTACTATTTTTGTAGTATCCTCATATTTCCTAATATTTGTGTAAATAAAAAGTTGCAAAGATAAACACAGAGTACAAGAAGTGGAGTTGGTATCAGTGGACAATTCTCTTTGGATTTAGAGGTGAGTAAAGGGATTGGCTTTGTATGTGAGCATGGATCCTTCTTTTTCAGTAACATCAAGAAAGCAGAGTGAATGGGTTCAGACCTCACAAATGCTTTAGATATGACTGTGTGGGTTGGTTGATATGATAATCTGATTGAACACTTTTCTTATTGAGTGGAAAATAAAATCATCAGCTGAGCTTGGGGATGAGTGAAGAAGTGTTCGAGGCCTAAGGAGGGAGGAAGTGCGTGGTGGGAACATGTGGACACTAGGGAAAGAGAATAGGATTTCTGAGCAGCCTTCAGGGGCCACACGAGTTTCAGTGACAGGCAGGCTTCAAGTGAGATCAGTCAGTAGGTTTTTTCTTAGTTCAGATAACTGGTCACAGATATGGAAGTTTGACTGTTGGATTTAGTCAAGGTTGTTTCCCAAGAAAATATAGAACTAGAGAGGGCAAGGACCATCAAGGTGTATTCAGGGGCATGACTTTACATGAATTCACACAGTGAAACTGGGTGAGGGGCTAAGGCTGGTGAAGAAGTTGTGACCAGCAAATAGGAGAGCCTATGGAGGGGAAGAGTTGTAGGAGTCAGGTACCAAAGAGGATCAGCTAGGAAGAGGAGGTGATCAGAGAGTAGAGGAAAAGAGTGGGGTGTGTAGAGGGTTAATTATTGCCAATATTGAACCATCATTGCATTTGTGGAATAAGTTTACCTTAGACATAATGTATTTTTCATTGGATGGATTGCTAGACTTCTACTTCATTTTGATAGAATATTTTTGTTTTACATTTAAATTTTAGATTAATCTTATTAGCTTTTTATGTTCTGGGATTAGAGACCTATCAGTTTTATAAGGTGAATTGGGAAGTTTTTGATAAAGATAAAATAAAACTTAGCCATTGACTTATTGATCCTGTGCCATTTCCCATATTGGACATATTTCTCCAATTTTCTTGTAGAAATATAAGTCTGTTCAAATTTTCCACATCTTACAAAAATCATTTTTATATCATTAGCAAATCATTTATTTCTCATAGGCTTCAAGATTTGTTGTCCCAATGTTGTATGAAATATTCTTTTATAATTCACTTGACCTTCTTGACTGTGATTTTATCTCTTTGTGATTCCTAATTATGTCTATTTGTCTGTGCTATAGTTTGTCACCCAAAGGTTCTTATGTAAAACTCTTGGTCCCCAGCCAGATGCCAAGGACCTTTACAGGGTGGGTACAAGTAGCAGGTCTTTAGCTCATTGGGAGTGTGTCCTTTGAGGAAGCCCCCCTCTTCTGTGTTTCTCTCTTCCCCTTTTTCCAGCTGTGAGGTGAGGGGATTTACTTTGCCATGTGCTCCACCATGTCCTACCACAGGCCCAAAACAACAAGGCCAAGTGACCACTGATGGAACCCTCTAAACCTGTGAGCCAATACAAACTTTTCTTTTCATAAGAGACTATTTCAGTTATTTGTAATGGTAGTGGAAAGCTGACCCTTAGTTACTGTTCTCATCACTGAGGCAAAATAGCTGACACACATAGTCAAAAGGAGAAAAGTTTACTTAACTCAGTCTGTGGAGGTTTCAGTCCAAAATCGGCTGGCTCCAAGGTGTGGTGGAACACGGCAGAGGGGTAACAGTTCATGGCTGTGAAAGACAGCAAAAGCAACAGGAGTAAAACAGGGGGAAACATCCCTCTTTCTGTCCTTTTTATTTCATCCAGACTTCTGGGATTAGGATGGTGCCAATCCAATGAGTGGACTGATCCAGCAATCACCCAGCTTTAATCTCAGAATTGCACTACAAATCAGTCACAAACTCTAGATTCAGTTGCCTCTGAAAAAGCCCCATCAAAAATTGCAGGAGGCTTTGAGGGGAAATCTAGACACAAACCGTTGCACTAACTCACTGTGATATATATATCAGGTACAAATGCTATTTATTGCCGATTTTATTTTATTCCAGAAGTAAGCTTTTGAATTTATCACATCTGCAACTTTATTTTATTCTTTATAAATACTTTATATTTATTATTTTTCTCTTCCCATGTGTTTCTTTTATCTTAATAGTGTATTTTAAATTTATTAATTTATGAGCTTAGTTCTTTTGTTTTCTGTCTCTTTAATTATGGAGGCATTTAGGCTATGCTCTGAGTTTTTGTGAAGACTTGTGAAATTCAGTAAACTTCTTTTTGTTGCTCTTTGGTTTGTGAATTAGATGTCCTCTTTATTCTAAAGAGTATGTAGATATTTGTAAATGAATTTTCTTCTACTCAGCATTTTTTGGCATCAGCTCTTTATTTGTAATTTTATGACACCATCAGAAAGCATGATCTCTCAAGTGTATATTGCACTCTACCGTTTTCTCCTTGCTCTGCCTTAACAGGCTGATCCTCATGGATGACAGTACCAGAATCATCCCAGTGGGGCTGGAACAGTTGGGAGCCCTAACAAAAGAGTCAGATAGGTGTACTTGACCCTGGCATTGTCTGTGAAGACCTCAAGCCAGCTATGACCTTGACTGAAAGTCATTACTACTTTTGATATATGGATCCCATTACATAGTGTTTGCCTGATGGGGTTCAGTGTCCTCTCTTTCCTCTTATTCCTCTGGCTAGGGAGTGGTAAGAGATACACAATTGTGCTGCTGTTCCTAGTGCTTGACCTAAATCCTTACAAAGAGCTGCATTGCAGTCACACACTCTCTGCACTCCCTTATCTTGGTATGTCATCTGTTTCCTGTTGGGACACTGACTCACCTTCTCTAGTCCCCATGATAACAATGACCCTGATCTCCTTAGTGCTCAAGAGATCAAAATTATGAAAGTGGGCAGATGGCAGTCTTTGTAGTTTGTGCTGTGATATGTTACTGAGATTTCCTCTTCCAGAATTTAAATACTCATTCTTCCAGCTTCCAAGAGTGTTGGTGGCTGAGTTCCTGTCTGATGATTGTCATTCTTAGAAGGAAATTGCATCTACCAGGGTCACATCCCTTTCCTGGGGGCAGTCAGGATCCAGGGAGTAGTCAAATACAAGCCAAAGCATGACTTCTTTACCCTAATCATTGGGATGCCTAATCAGGGCCATTCCAGCCTAAGATATCTCCTTGTGGAAGTCACCCACTATTGTGACTCCCCACCTTTCCCCTCTTGGAATCCAGTCTTTCTTCCTTCACTCTCCAATAGCTGTTTACCCTGAGTGTTTACTAGTAAGCTTCCTGCACACTGACTCTCTGTTAGAGACTTAATGTCCTGGGGAGTCCAACCCCTTGACAGTGTTTGGTTTTCTTCCTGACCCCGTTGTCCTCTTGATATATTTCTTCCTTAATGCACTGCTCACATATGGGTAAGAATTTGAAGGTCTTTATTTTGAGAGCAGTTTCTAAAGCAAGTGAAAAAGGGATGCCAATGAGGAGATGAGTCATGGTGCTGATTCTAGGTGTGGAAAAAAGGAGAACTCAAGAAGTGGGACTCAGTATCTTTCAAATGTACATTCAGGATTATAGTCCTAGAGCAAGCATAAGGAGAAAAAAGGGGGAAGCAATACCAAATGTAAAAGAAAATAGAAAGACAGGGTAACTAAAGAGAGAGTATGGGGATATTTTTGAAGGGTAGATTGTCCTGAGGTGGACTCAAGATGTGAAACAAAATTAGGTTGACTGTGTATTGTACCACCACCTACTTGGGCTATCTGATGAAACTGGTAGACCTGGTGTAATGGTTGATACATTGTGTCAGCCTGAGAAGTTTAGAAGTTTAACTAAGTTACTCAACAGGGGGCCAGGGCCTTCACTTTGTAAACATCTTCATTCTGCACAAGAGGAGGGCAGGGAGATGGTATGAGTGCTACACACACCTTAGGGGGTGGTAGCCTGCTTACAATACAGGGGAGGGAAAAAGGCTTACCCTCTCCCTGTTTTGTTCTTGCTGCTTTTGCTGTCTTCTGCTGCCATGAACTGTTACCCCTATGCCAGCCACCCTGCCTTGGATCCAGCTGATTATGGACAAAACCTCCACAAACTTTGATCTAAGTACACTTCTCCTTCTTTAATTTTGGGTGTTGGATATTTTGTCTCAGCAATGAAAGAAAAGTAACCAAAACAGAATTTGGTACCAGGAGTGGGGTCATTGCTGTGACTATACCTAACCATGTGGTTCAAGAACCTCTGGGAATGGCTTGTGGAAAGAATTTGGAAAGGTCCAGAGATGTCACCTGAAAGAGTAGAGCTGACACATCTTAGGTTGTTCTGTATGGGAGATTCTGGTCAGAGCTCAGAAGACCAGAAGGGTGATAGAAATCCTAACAGTAAAGATCAGGCTTGGAAGGTTTCTGCTGGGAAAAAGGACTACATTGGCTGCTAGACTCCAGATGATGTGTGTTATGGCTTGGTAGAAGGTTTCATGCATTGTTCTCATGTCCAGAGAGTTTGCCTGATACTGAGATTAAGGGTAGTGGTCTAATTAATCTGGCAGAAGAAATTTCAAGGCGGTCAAATGTTGAGGTGGTGGCATAGCTATTGTTGGGGGGCTTTTAACCATATTCATGTTGAGAATAAGAGCAAAGGGCTCAGCAGGATAATTTAAAACATTGTGAGTTTGGCCAAAGGGAAGTTCCAGTAAAGCTGTGGACTACAAAGATAGAAGTGAGGAGATCTCCATTGCTGAGAAGGAACAGAAGAATAGAAAAGATGGCCTGAGGGCATTAAAAGAAGCAGCAAGTCTCCACCCTTTATAGCCTCAAAACTGCAAAAATGAAAGACTTTACTTTGAGGAGAAAGCTGCAAAGAATCATGTTCCTGTTATGGTTTATGTCTAGATGTTCTCCCAAAGCCTTATATAGTCATGGGGTGGGCTTCTAGAGTTTTTGATTGATTCATGGGGCAATGCTGGGATTATAGGTCTGAGTACTACATGTGCCTTGGGGTGGGTAGCCTGCATACAATATACAATATAAGAAGGGAAAGAGGATTTCTCCCCGCCTACTCCTCCTTTTTGCTCCTGTTGCTTTTGCTGTTTTCTGCTACCATGAACTGTTGCACTCTGCCATGTGCCACTCTGCCTTGGAGCCAGACAAGTATGGACTGAAACCTCCAGAAACTATAAGCAAAATAAAACTTTCCTTCCTTAATTCTGGGCATCAGGTATTTTGTCTCAGCAATGAGAGAAAAGTAACTAAAATAGAATTTGATACCAGGAGTGGAGTTGTTGCTTTGACTATACTTGACCATATTGTTCAAGAGCCTTTGGAAATGGTTTTTGGGAAGAGTTTGGAAAGGTTTGGAGATGTCACCTGAAAGAGTACAGCATGAATGCTTTAGGCTGCTCTGTGTGGGAGACTTTGACCAGAACTCAGAAGACCAGAAGGGTGATAGAAATCCTGCTGGTAAAGACCAGGCTAGGAGGTTTCTGCTGGGAAGAGGGACTGCATTGGCTGCTGGAGTCCAGATGATGTACGTTACGGCTTGACAAAAAGTTTGTCTGCGTTTTTCTCCTGTCCAGAGACTTTGCCTGAGACTGAGATTAAGGATGATGGACTAATTAATCTGGCAGAAAAAATTTCAAAGCAGTCGAATGTTGAATCAGTGACATAGCTACTGTTGGAGACTTTTAGCCAGATTTATATTGTGAATCAAGAGTAAAGAGTCAGTAGGAGGACTTAAAACATTGTGAGTTTGGCCAGAAAGGAAGCTCCAAAGAATCTGTGGACTATGAAGCTGGAGCTGAGGAGATCTTGATGCTAAGAAGGAACAGGAGAACACAAAAGATGGCCTGAGGGCATCACTAGGAGCAGGAAGTCTCCACCCTTTGCAGCCTCAAAACTGCAAAAGTGAAAGACTTTGCTTTGAGGAGAAAGCTGCAGAGTATCGTGTTCCAGAATGGTGACAACATAGAAAATTTGTTTCTCAGAGTTGGATTCAGAGTGCCCATCAATCCAGGCACTCAACTCCTACAGCCAAATGAGAGGAACCCTGGCTACTTCTCCAACTGGCAGCACACCTTGGCATCATCTATGATGGTGCTCATGTGGTGCTGATTTTAGTTGCATGCAGAATGCAAGAGTTCTGAGGTTAGAAAGGTTTTCACCTAGATTTCAAAAGGCCTGGGAAGCCAGGCAGTGTGTCCCTGAGAGGGCAATATGTGGAGCTGTGAGTGTGAAGCAAAAGGTGTAGTGGAGACCTCAGAAATTTGGAAAAGCCAGAATCATGGATTGTTTCAGGAAAGCTGCAAGGAGAGAGCACCATGGGCCCAAGAGAGAAGCCATGAGAGCTATAACCCTGAAATTGCCATAGAGGTGGAGTCATTTAAGCCCTTTGGAGCTCACAATTTGCCACAGGTTGCTTTAGATGCTGGATGTGGAACTGCAGGACTTAATGTTTGCCCTGCTGGATTTTGGACTTGCTCTGGTACCAATGCTTTGTATTCCCTGTTTGTACCTTTTGGAATGGTAATGTTTATCTTGTGCCATTGAATGTTGGAAGTGTTTAACTTTTCATTTGTACAGGGGCTTGCAGCTAAAAGTTTGCCTTAAATCTCAGGAGACTTGGGACTTGAATTTTTCGGCAATGCTGAAACTATTAGGACTTTGGCAACTCTTGCAGATGGACTAAATGCCTTTTGCATAAAGAGATGTACATGACTCTTTGGGGGTCAAGGAGTGGAATGTTATGGTTCTAATGGAATGTAATGTCATGGACTTAATATTGGTTCTTAAGGCTTGTTAAATCTGTGTTATAATGCTTAAGATGTGAAATGATAGGAATAAGCATGTCGATATATCTGGAAACCAGTTTAAAGAGATGTGTCTAGTTGCCAAGTTGACAAGGAGTGGATTGTGATGGTTGACACATTGTGTCAATTGAGAAGTTTAGAATTTTAACTAAGTGACTTACTAGAGGGCCAGGGTCCTCACTTTGTAAACATCCTCTTCCTGTTCAAGAGGAGGGCAAGGAGATGGTGTGAGTGCTACACCCACTCTACTTTCACCAGGGAGTGGTAACCTGCTTATAATATAAGGGAGGAGAAGAGGCTTGCTCTCTTCCATTTTGCTCTTGCTGCTTTTGCTGTCTTCTGCTGCCATGAACTATTGCCCCTGTGCCATGCCACCCTGCCTTGGATCCAGCTGATTATGGACTGAAACCTCCACAAACTTTCAACTAAAGAAACCTTTCCTTCCTTAATTTTGGTTGTTGGATATTTTGTCTCAGCAAGGAGAGAAAAGTAACTAAGATACCTGGCCTCTGCTGTGAAGGAGACACAGAGCAGAAAGGGTAAATTTCATTTTCCACTCAGAAACTTCTCTTACTGGAGAGTGAGTTCTGGAAAACAAAGCTCTTCATTCCCTCAAGAACTTATAGAGACTTCTTATAAATTATATATTTTGCTTTTGTAAAGTAGAGAAAATAATATAACATGTTAGTTTTAAAAGGATCCAGAAAGGAATAAAAGAAGCTGCTTCTAATCCAGCCCCTCTCATCCACTTGCTTGGCTGGATGGTCAAGTTTGTGAGTGAATCAACATTTGTCACCGAAATAAGGTGGGTAACATGAAGCTTTTCTAGTCTGTTGGCTACTTCTTGGAATGCAGACAAAGTCCCTGTTCAATGCCTACTTGGACAAACTTTGAAATCTTCACCCAGAGAACCTTGTGATGAGCTTGCCTCCCACACAGGGTCATGCATTTTGGCCCAGAAGTGATTTAAACTGCAGCGTGGGCTTGATTAAGGAAAACATCTATTTTATTTCAGTAGGATTTAATCAAAGGCAGTATGCTGTGGCTCTGATTGATAACTTGCCAAACACAAAATATTGTTGAAAGCTAGAGGCACATAGTTAGGAGTACTTCCTGAAGGTGGCTAGAATGAACACTGAATGTATTTCCTCTCTTCAATTGCTCTTTTATCCTGTCCCTGATTGCTGGACCTTATGCACTCTGAATGCTACAGCGGTTGATTTGTCTGACAGTCATTTAACAGTGCCTGAGATTATTTTCTTGACTAATTTTCATGAAGGAAATCTGGTACCCTCAAGTATAGTTAATGGATTGACAGGGCTTTATCTTTAACCTTTCCATTGCCTCACTATTTCACACTTGGTTTAATATTTTTAGTCATGTATTTTTACAAAAACATATGCTTTAAAAATTTAAACCATCACTCAAATATTTTCATTAATGACAAATAACATTTGCTTACTTTCATAATCAAATAATCATCTATTTAAGGCTCACCTTCCACAGCAGGCTGTGAGCTCCAAGACTAGTCTGTTCTCAGCTTACAACACAGTGCAGCTCATAACATGTGTTATAAATGGTTTTTCAAATGAATGAATGAATATTTATACAGCAGTTAACATTTCCTTTTCAGTACTACATTACCTGGGTTCCACATTTTGACAGATTGTATTTTCATCTTAATTTGATTAATTGTATTTTTAAAAGTTTTCTCTGAGACTTCCCTTCTGACCCATGCTTTATGTGGAAAAGTGTTTTTCAGTTTCTAAACACTTGGAGATTTCTTTTTGTTATTTATGTAAACATTCTTGCATACATTTTGTTTTGATTTCTATAACCTGCTGGTTTAAACAGTTTAATGAGACATTATTAATGGATATTATTGCCACCTGAATTCACAAATAAGGACCCCAGTGAGGGTCTAGAGGGCCTGTAAAAGTGCTTATTAGTTTCTCTGCCTCTGTCTCTCTGTCTTTTTTTGGTACTGTCTTTGTGTTATAGTATTTCACAGATACTATTAACTCCATAAAACAAACTAGAGAAGTGTTCCTTCTTTCTTTTTTTTGGAAAAGATTACATAGGATTGATGTTAATTCTTTAAAAGTTTGGTAGAATTCTCTAGTGAGACCATCTGGACCTGGAAGTTTCATTTGTGGGAATTTAAAAAATCACAAATTCAATTTTCCTACTAACTTGAGGTCCATTCATCTTACCTATTTCATAGGGCTATTCATGCTTTTTTGAGGAGTTGGGCTGTTTTCCCTAGGATGCCTAGTTCATGTGTGTAGAATTGTTCATGGTACTCTTATTATATCTGCTCCTGTTTATTTCTTTACTTCTTGCTTTGAGTTTACCCTGCTTTCTTTTCTCTAAGTCCTTGAGATGAAAGATGCCATCACTGATTTGGGACATTTCCTTTTCTTAATGTAACCATTTAGTGCTTTAAGTTTCTTTTCTAGTACTACTTTATCTGTGTCACACACATTTTGGCACTTTGTATTTTAATTTTAATTTCCTTAGTAGTATTTAAAATTTTTCTGCCTTCCTTTTGATCCATGCATTATGAGGAAGTGTGATTTTTAGTTTCTTTTGTTATTGATTTCCAGTTTGATTGTACTGTGGTCAAAGGATTGCTATATACTTTTAATTCTTTTAAATTTGTTGAATTTTTCTCTATGGTGTAGAGTATGGTTATCTTTGTCCTTGTTCTGAGGACATTTGAAAAGAACATATACTCTGTTATTGGATGAACTTTAAAATATGTTGGATTCTATTGGTTGACCACATATTAATTAGTTTCTGAGGGCTACTAGGGCTGCCAGAATAGAATATCACAGGCACAGTGATTTAAACATACAGATTTATTTTCTCACAATTCTGTTAATTTTTTTTTTTTTTTTGTTTGTACCAGGAATTGAACTCAAGACCTTGCACTTGCCAGGCAGGCACTGCGGGACTGAGCTAAATCGCCTCTTTTCTCACAATTCTGGAGGCAGGAAATCCAAGATCAAAGAGCTCATGGGTTTGATTTCTCTTGAACCTTCACTCTTTGGTTTACAGGTGGGAGCCTCCTTGCTATGTTCTCACCTACATTTTGACAATCTCTACTTTTTATTTTTAATTGGTGATTTAGGCCATTTATAGCTAATATAATTATTGCTATATTAGGTCTAATATCTGACATTTTATTTTTTATTCTGTTTACTCACTTTTTTATTTTTCCATTATTATTTGTCTGCTATTCTATAGGTAACTAGAACTTTTCTTTTTGTACTATTGATCAAATCCAGGGCCTTACACATGGTAAGCAAGTATCATATCCCTGAACTATACCCTCAGACCAGCCATTATATCTTAGAAAACTTTTTCTTCCCTGTCCTCTTTCTTCTTTCTTTCCAGAAGTCCAATGACATAAATGTTAGGACTTTTGTTAGATTCACAGGTCTTGAAATCTCTGTGCATTTAAAAAAATATTCTATTTTCTTGGTTTATCCACGTTGGATATTTCTACTGTTTTATCATCTGGTTCACTGATTCTTCTGTTCTTTTAGTCTGTTATTCAGTTTATCTACTGAGTTTCATTTTCAGTACTGTATTTTTAAGTTCTAAATTTTCCATTTGGTCTTTCTTTATGTCCTCTGTGGCTTTGCTGAGAATATTTGTTTTTTGTTGACTTTTTACTTTTCCATTTGCTCAAGCATGTTCATAATTAGTTACTGAAGCACTTTTTTCATGGTTGCTTTGAAATCTTTTTTGAATAATTCTAACACCACTGTTGTCTCACTTTGGCATCTATTAGTTGACCTTTTACGTTCAGTTTTTTTTTTTTACTTTTGTATTGTAAGACTGAATCTTGTTTAGACTTCAGTTTTAACTGACTTCTCTGTTAGCACACTGGGTAATTGGCAGGAGCATTATCTCATTACTGCTGCATGGGAGTTGAAGTCCAGGTGACCCTCGGTGACCCCACTGTGGAGAGGCTCCTTGTCACTCCTGGGCAGGACTGGGAATCCTGGCACCCTCTCCAGTGACCCCTGACACACGGAAAGGGGACTGTCACAGGCTGGCAGAGATGTGGATCCTGACTCCATGTTTGGCTTTCTCTGGTATGGCTGTGGTAGGAGTGCGGGGTGACTCATCCTATCTCCATGAGGTGGGAGTCTGAGCTCCCCTCCCGGCTTTTGCTGGCATAGGCAGGATGAAGGTATAGCAGAAAACACTCCCCACCCCAGACAGTATACTTCAGTCTCTGTTAGTTGCCCTGGTGACAGTTCCTGTGACTTCTGTTCCTTAGAGGTTGCCAGTGCCTGCGATATATAGCTGATCACTATGATGCATATTGTAAGAACCATTCAAAGACAGCCAAGTACTCCGCTTCTCTACACTTCCTGGTGCAAACTCCATGTATGCCTTAGACCACCAGAGATCAGGGCCTGATGTTCTGGGAATGATCCCAATCAGAGCCCGTTGATGTAAATAAATCTGCCTCCCAATCTGGGGTGTCATTTCAGTGTTTCCGCTTGCCGTAGCAAAGCCATGGAGCCACTGTTTTTTCCTGTAGTGTTTGAACAAGGAAGAGTGGTTACTGCCTAACCCTGTTTGTCTTGCCAGGCTTTGGGAACAGTTTTGCTGGTGTTCTTTTTGTCTGGACCTGTTTGTGTCTTTGATTGCTGTCTTCTTCAGCTCCAAATCTAGGATAGAAGAGACAAAAAGAAAACTCAGCTCCTCCGCTGCTGACTTACTGAAACTGCTAAGCAGTGTGGTTCTTTCTCTTCAGCTTACATTTGTTTTATCTATAATATCCGGGGCTTTTGGTTGTACTTAGCAGGAGGAGCAGGAAAAACAAATAAACTTCACCTTCAACAAGAGCTTTATGGCTGCAGTCATTTCACCGGGGTGCTTATTGCCAACAGGGCTCCAATCTCTCCCACGTCTGCTTCAGAAGTGGTTAGGAAAATGTTTATATTTCCTTATGGAAAATAGATGAACTTTGCAATTACCTAATATATCACCAGCAGAAGAGCAGCTGGGACTTCCCTTGGACCTTGAGTAGTTGCAGAGTTTGATTAGGGGTGGAGGAAAGGGATAGATTTCTTAGTTTCAGAGAGCTGGTTAAGGCGAGAAACTGTCAGAGTGACTATTGATGACAGGACTCTCTGGAGTGGAGAGAACTTTCTGGAACGAATGCCCTGTGAAGAACTCATTGAATTGCCTGGAAGTCCAAGAGAGGTCTGAATGGTTCATCTTAGCTAGCTCTCTGACTCCTAGAGGACCTTTCTGTGTGGACTCCTGGAGAGCTGGGATGTCATCTCTTTAGCTGACAGGAACGAGAGCTGTCCGTTGAAGGATTGGTTTGCAGAATCATCAAGGGTGCCTCCATTTTGGTGCTTGATGATGTTTGGGAAATGTCTTTCTAGCTTCTCCTCCTGTGATCATCTGTGGTGAGCAAGAGATACTTAATGCCTGGATGACCCTGAGAGCCAGGCTGACACAGTGGCTTTCTATTCCTCTTTTTTTTTGTTTTGTTTTTTTTTCCCCGGTACTGGGAATCGAACTCACGACCTTGCACTTACCAGGCAGGCGCTGTGCCGCTGAGCTAAATCCCCAGCCCCTCTATTCCTCTTTGTATTCAAATTGTGTACTGTTTACTAAACCTCAGTGAGGCCCGTTCAGCCCCAACTGTCCAGAGCTCTCCTTTCCTACACTGTCATGACTATCCCTTTACTTTGGTTTTGTTGCCATTATTCTATCCAGTTAATTCTGTGAACTTTTATAAGGTATTTAATCAGTTTTGAATATGATGGGGGTCTATATAAATGAACAAAACAAAACTCCTTCCCTGCTACACAGCATGTTTCTGAACCCACTTTTCCTACCTTATCTATTTTTGATCTTCCTTCCTTTGTAGGGAGTGAATTTCAACAGATTCATAATGATAGCAAAGATTCCATCCTCTTTTTCACCTCCCCAGTCTTATTTCCCAGAATTGGCCATTGAGAGTATCTTATGTATGCTGGGAAATTAATTGAAAAATGAGTCTGAACAGTGATCAGAGAGTTTTCCCCCCACAATCTTATGAAGCATGAGTAAGAAATATGGAACTCATGACTTCCTGAGATCATATAGGATAAGTACGTTAGCAGAATTGAGCAAGTTTAGTTAAATTCACAGATGAAAGATCCACCAAATAGCTTCATATGGAACACAGGAATGTTTAGAGCACATAGTATTCGAAGGTAATAAATGGGAGTAGATTCTCAGGTGTTCCTATCCCATCCCTGAATCTAATGTCTCCTGAGGTGTGGGCAAATGTTTAGCTACACAGAGGAAAAGGAGACATATGCATGTGTGGGTACACACACACACACACACACACACACACACACACAGGAGTCTTAGTCTGTTTTAGACTTCTGTAGCAGAATATTTAGGACTGGGTAATTTATAATGAATGGAAATTAACTGGCTTATGATTTTGGAAATTCTAAGATCAAGGGTCCAGCACCTGGTGAAGGCTTGGGAACTGCACCATCTGTAATGAAAGGTAGGAAGCAAGATAGAGTCAGGAGTGTGAGAGAGAGCAGGTGCCGAGTCCTGTCCTTTGCTAAGGAGCCTGCTCCGAGGACAGGAAGCCAACTCCCACGCTGATACGCAGAGCCCTTCGGGAGAGAAAAGCCCCTGTGGACTCAATGTGTCTCACATAGCTGTGTCCTTGTGCACTGGGCCTTAAGTTTGCACATACACTGAAGCCATGGGGTACGTGTGCGTTCTACAAATCTATGCATACATAAACTTTGCTTTAAATGTTGCAATAAATATCACACAGCACACATTTACAAATAATAGCATACACAATACTGGTTATTGTAAATGCCATGCATTCAATTAATTCTCAAAGAGCGCTTTTGTTGATTTTTGCTAAGTTCATCTGTCTGCAGTCAACCTATAGTTGCGTTTCAACCCCAGTCTGACAAATGGAGCTTCATTCCAACCTGCTAACTCTTTTTTCCAGTAAAATTTATTGTCATTCCATCTGCTATGTGACCTATAATTAAGCTATTTCTCCTCCTTGGACAAATTGAATTCATTAAACAGATCTTGCTTTCAGTTTCATACTATATTATGTGAAAACTTTACTCTTTTAGTGATGAGTGATTTTTTTTGGCTGAAATCAGAGAGCAATTTTTAAATATTGAAAGAATTCTTTAAAAAATCTTATGTTGTTTAGAAGGTTTGGCTACATCTGTGCTATACTTTTAACTTGAGTTATGAACATTTTTTCTCATCTCTTTATTCAGCCCGGACAATCAAAGGAATAAGTCAAACCCTGACTGCTAGCTTTTGCAGATTCCTGTGGTGGAATCTAGCCATCATGGCTGAGTCGAAGTCACCAAAAGGATGTTCCCGTGTTAGGGTACTCTCACTGTGCACACAGGCAGTCACGTGTGACATTGCCAGCATAGGTGGGCGTGAAATGTAGTAAAATGAGTTAGGAGAATTGTGAGCATAATCTTTCTATCTCACTCTAGTTCATGTCACTGTACTCATACAGTTTAATCTGAAAATGGCTGTGTTTGATCCTGGCTCACAAAATTTTGAAATGTCAGTGCCTGCCTCTCAGCCATCCTGTGGGAGGCAGCCTGTACCATCCCCCCATCAGAGACAGGAGTGGGCTCCCTCTGGTCCATATGCATCTTAATTTTCTAAACCCAAATTCTCAAGAATGAAAAAGGGCTCAGGGTTTTTCAGCATCGAGTTTATTCACCCCTCCCCTTCTACTCAAAGTAGCTTCTTCTCCCTCTCCTACTTGCCATCTTTTATTGTCTGAATCTCTTTTCTGAAGTAATGAGCTGCACAGACAAAGGGAAATGGGTGTGAAAGGCCAACCACATGGGCAAAAATCAATGGTGGTGTCAGAAAGGAGTTCCTGGTCCCAGGATTTTCCCAGGGAACAGGATTTTCCCCGTCTTGGCTTCCCAATCCTGACTGCAGTTAGGGCTCCATGAACCTTCACCTCTCAGGGTGGTGGCGATATGTGTCCCCTTATGGGCTTATTTCTTTGGATGTCCTGCCATGCCAAGGCTACAGCTGTTCAAGGCACAGGGCCCTCTCACCGAGTCTGCTCAGATAAACAGGTGGCAGAGGAGTCACAGAGTGCTGAGTTGCACCACCTTTTCTGCAATGCCGACAGCCTGAGAGGAGAGATCCCTCTGATCAGCGGGCTTTGCCCTCGCTGTCGTCCTAGTGGCCAGATGCCCCCTGCCCATGCCCGCAGTTACAAGACCATGCCCGCCTGTCCTGTCACTAGGGGTGAGCTCTTGAAACCATCAAGCTCAACCTGAATTTGCTGTATATGTGCATAACATTCCCATTCCACCTGCAAAATTTGTCGGTCTGACCCCAATGTCATCAGCAAAGGTACAGCTGAGAGTGACACAGAGATGATTTGTAAGAAGGAATGCTAACAAAGCAAAGGGAGCTGGCATTATGTGCTTTATTTTTTTTTTATTTTTTTTATTTTTTTTTTTATTTTAAGGATAAAAGGAGGGAAACATTAACAGACATACAACATTTTACAACATATCACAAGCACA
>NW_004955520.1:3793965-3796411 GCF_000276665.1 Chinchilla lanigera
GGCTGGGAATCGCGGTGGTATGAGTCCGGCCCACACTCGGACCCAGGAGCGCTGCAGCTCCCGGAGAACTGGCTGCCTGGGCGCAAGGCGCGGGGGGGCTGGGGGAGCCTGCTCGGCCAGCTCCGAGGGCCTGCTCGCCCCGCCCGTCCCCTGGGCCTCCCAGCGCCTAGAAACTCCCATTATGTGCTTTAAACTGTGCCGAATACATGGCAATTCTCTAAAGGTGTTTTATGGTCTTTGAAACTTCAGTGACAAGAGAGCCTCAGGAGGTTTCTTTGATCCTTTTTGATCTTAAAAAGAAACATAATTTAGATGTTTTAAAAATAGACCTAATTAAGAGGACCCACAAGTTCTATTTTTGTTCTTTCATTCAAATGGAAAGATGACACCTGTCTAGAGGAGCAGCTGGTAAGTTTTCTCTTGTCTCCCTGGCATGGATATGACCCCATTGTCTTAGAACTTAATACCTTTCTTCTAAAGCCCCAAGGTTGGGCTTCAAAGCCGAGGTCTCAGACCTGCAGAGTGATGCTGGAAGAAGAGCAAACAGGTGCTTTCATACAGAGTGCTGGGTGAGGGGCAGCTCTGATTCAGAAAGGATTCAGGACTGGTGTGTGGCTCAGTGGCTGACCACTTACCTCACATGCCTGAGGACCTGGGTTTAACCTTCCGCTCCACAAAAGCAAATGAAAAACCAAAACCAAACCAAACAGTAACAACAACAACAACAACAACAGCAACAAATTCCTCCCCAAACAGATTTTAAAGCTGGAAGTCAGGATGTGCAGGATCAAGGGAAGTCCTGAGACCCAAGACCTAGGTCCAGGCATACAGGTCTGCAGAACCAGGCAAGAGTGAAGAAGGTGGTGAAGAACTCAAGACCAAGGATGGCTCACAGCAAGCAGAGCCAGAGGGAATCAAGGGTCAGAGCTGCCTTGGGTGAAAAGCTGTGTGTGCGGGGTGATGTCCATGGCGTGCATGCCCTTCAAGACAGCCAGTCCCAGGCCTACTGTGGGGAGTGTGTGTCCTTCCCGAAGCTCTGGGGCTTTTGACAAACAAAACTCAGTGCCACACAATATTTTAGAAAGTGACTTGGCTTCCTGGACATGCTGTGGTGCAGTGCTGAAGCTGGGTGAATCTTCTGAAAAGATCCGGGCAGCTCCTCAGTTGCACAGTGGGGAATGACACTGATTAACACTGCAGATGTGTGCGCGTGGCCCGGACCAAATGTTAGGCCCCGGGACACAGCCACCCACCGTGAACGTTTGACCCATGATATCTTGTTAATAGTACAGGCAGTATAAAAATGCTTCCCCTCTGTGGTTCTCTTTTATAAGTGTGACAGTTGACATTCATTATTTTTGTAGGAAATACTGAAGAAGTGTTCAAAAAAATGAAATCTCTGGGCTCCAAAGACAGGAGCCTGCCTCTTGGTTGGTCGATATCATGGAAACAGTGAATTGAGAGTCAATTTATTTTCTAAGTGGCAAAGAAATAGGTTGTTTTAAATGAAGGTATTGAAGGAATAATAACCTGGTAGGTGTATGAGCAGTGAGGAAAGTTTAGCATGAACCGTACTCTCCAGTGCTTGCTTATTAGAGGGATGTTTCCCTCACCCCACTGGGACTGAATGGAGAACCCGGATGTAGATGTCTTGACCTCGACCTTGGGTCTCAGGACTTCCCTGGACCCTCAAGTCCTAACTTCCAGCTTTACAACCTGTCTGGGCAGGGTGCTGCTGTTGCTGCTGTTTGGTTTGGGTTTGGTATTTTGTTTACTTTTGCAGAGCTCAAGACTAAACCCGGGTCCTCACGCATGCCCACTGTCTGAACCAGCTGGACCTGCACCCTGCTTTGGGTTCAAGAGGAGACTGTAGCGAAGGCTGCCAATGGACACGGCTGTCAGCTGCACATGGGGCGCTCACAACCCTGGCAAAGTGTGCGGTTTCCACGCTGAGATGTTTCCTGATATCGGAGAGTGGTGAGAACCTGGGGCAATCCCGTCTGGAATTCACCCTTCTGAACCCTCTTCCCACGACACCACCATTTCCCTCAGAATGCACTACCTGAAAAGGACATTTGGGACTGCGAGGGTTAATTTTATGTGGTGACACAGGACAAAGCTGCCAACCACCTCCTCCTGGGATCCATCCATCTGCACGTGTAGATGAAGCCCGAGAGGCATCGCCCTTCCACATTGCCCACAGGTTCTCCTGGGCTCAGGCTAGAAGAGAGGATGACAGTGGCTTCCGGTTCAGCTGCAGCTCAGTTCTTTTTTTTTTTTTTTTTTTTTTTTTTTGAGACAGGGTCTTGCTGTGCAATTCAGGCTTGGCCTTGAGCTCACTTTGTAGCCCAAGCTTAGAGAAATTGAGAGTGAGGAGCCGAAGTCCTGCAGGCACCTGGGGCTGCAGCTGTTACATGCATGCCATGCTGTCCCTCTGGGCCTCCTT
>NW_004955520.1:3796511-3893564 GCF_000276665.1 Chinchilla lanigera
TTTTTTTTTTTTTTTTTTTCCGGTACTGGAATCGAACTCACGACCTTGCGCTTGTCGGCAGGTGCTGTGCCGCTGAGCTAAATCCCCAGCCCCAGCTCAGTTCTTTATAAAAGGTGCAGATCCAGGGACTTTGACGGCTTTGTTCTCATTTCTTCCACCCAACAAACTCACATCACTGCATTTCATCGTCCACATTTCACAGCTGAGGGAGTGGACCATTCTTCCCCAAAGGACCTGCTGGTGGGGAAGAAGGAAGGACAAGAAGCATCACTGTGAGGGTTGTCTTTGTCCTTAGGGTGGGGTGCAGAAGCTGGAAGGAAGTGTCTGTATTCAGCAATGCTTGGTTCATGGTCCACCCATGCCTGGTGGGCATCCCTGGAACTGGCCATGAGCTCTGGGACGTCCACTACCTTCTCCGTGAGCACACGGACCCCTCCCAGGGGTGCATGGACCTCTACTTCTGCTCTTTCTGTTGTCAGGCTCATCTGAGCAATCAAAAAAGTTGCTCTGCAGTCCCAGCTTTTCCTTTTGCTTTTCTGCCACATCAAGGGCATTCCTAGCATTCTAAAATAGGAGGTTATACTCATTTCAATCATTACTTGAAACAAAAATGTTGAGTTTTTCAATGCATTTCTGCAATCTTCACCTTCTGGAATCTCTCTTTTCTTGCTGATGAGAAACACCTGATTTTGGAAGCGTGCATTGATGAGAACTGTTCTGGCAGTGCATGGCACAACTGCTTCTTGGGTACACAGGTCTCATGTTCTGAGTAGCCATCTTCTTCCTTTAGGGATACTTGGTACTTGAACACCGGTGCTATGCTTAGTCATAGTGGTAGTGTGGAAGTTTTCCTCTAGGAAAAGGAACCGAGGGAACAAAAAGAAACAGCTTTTAAAAACGATCAACATATACAAAAGTGAAGATCCAGGGAACTTAATCAAACTATTATCCGGGATACCGGAACTAAGAAGCCTGGGGGTCTTTCTCGCTCCCTTTTTTGTCCATTGTTCATGCGCCTGGGCAGGACCACTGGATCCGGGAAACTCACGGATGGGAGCTATGTTCTCTATTCCAAGGGGGTTTCGGCCTCGTAGACAAGGCCCTAATATAAACAAATTTAGTGCTATGCAGAATGCTGTTTAAAGTGCTTCTTGTCATTAGTGGGGTCGCAGAAGGGAAAGAAAAGCTTTCATAGAGAACCCACCTTTCAGCAGGACTCGGGTGTTGAACTGGTGCTTTCTGAGCCGGCGTTTCCCAGTGCGGGTGACAGAGCACAAGGACACAGCTGTGTGAAATCCCCGAGTTCTTCACCTTTGGGCTCTTGGTGCCTCCTCTGTGCACTCCAGCGTGCGGGGTAAGCCCTGCTCCTTGCAGCCATGGGAAACATTGGTGACCACTGCGTATCTGACGCATGCAGAGAGGAAAGAGCACCGGGAAGTGTGGGGCAAAGACACAGGCGCAAGGCCCCATCATTATTAGGGACATTTAAAGAACTTGGACCAGGGGAGAGCCGTGGTCTGATTTTTTATTTCAGGATTTTATTCTTCTCAAAATATGTAGTTTGGGTGGGAATACTATGCAGTTAGAAGCATACAGGCCCGTGGGAGGCATCTGGCACTGACCAGGGGAGAGACTGTTAACTTCTGAATGGAGCTGGGGACTGGTGACCATTCATGGTGAATGTGAACTTGGCCAGATTAAGGAATGCTTTGGAGATTGCTACAGTGCACTTCTGGGCATGTCTGTGGGTGTCTCCAGAGATGACTGGCACATGGGCCAGCGAACTGAGGAGGAAACCTACCCTGGTGATGGGTAGCACTATCCAACAGGCTTGCAGCCTGGATGGAATGAAAGAGAAAGAAGGAGGAAGTTGGTGCAAAGTGTTTGGAAGTTCCATTGTGTTGGAGCAGGTGTCTTTTGCGGCTAGCTGTGGACATCAGTCTTCCAGGGAACTTCCAGGCCTTCGGGCCCTGCCTGGTCTGCATCCTTGACCCCTCTCGTTCTGCAGCTTCCAGCTTCTCAGCCTGGTGGCTACAGGGTCCTTCTGCTCTCCAGCCTGCAGAGGGCTGCTGCGGACTCTCCCACCTCTGATCCTATAAGCTAGCTACTAAATCCCCTTGCATAATATGCTTTCTATCAATTCTACGCCTTTAAAGAATCCTAACCAATACAAGGATGGAGAAGAAGAGACAAATATGGAGGATGTGAAGAAGACAGAATTTAAAAAACCCTTGCCTCCAAGGTTTGAAAGAAGACTAGAGATTTTCTTAATTTATCAAATACTTACTAATTACCTACAATGCACTAGGCATTGTATGAAGGTCTGGAGGGATAATGCTGGGTAAGGCAGGTACTGTGTAGTCCCTGATCAGGGATATTATATTTTGATGAGAAATGTATTAGTCAAATTATCACAAATTCTGTAGCTATTTGGGGGCAGAGGCAGAGGAGCAGGAGGGTGTGAGGTAGGTGAGTATCGCAGGAGCTCGGCCCCAACCCAAGATCACTTTGGGTGAAAGAGTTTTGGATCAGGAGCAAAAGTGAGAGTAGAATTGAACTAGATGCTGACAGGGATGTTGTAAAGGAGAGAAGCCCAGAGAGGGCCACCATGTGCCAAGGCCCTGTGGTCATGGGCAACATGGACGTGTGGGAGGTCCTGAAAGAAGAGAAGATCAGGTAAATGCAGAGACAAAATAGGGCGTGATGTGTGACAGGGCTGGGGAGGGGGAGGCACCAACGCTGCAGGCCCCAAAGGCTGTGGAAGGTTCTGGTATTTCTACTCTGGGGAAATAAGGGAGAACCTTGAAGCGAAGTGGCTTGTGTATATATGTGTTTGATCTGATCAGAGTTGAACTTTATAAACTTCACAAAGGTCCTATTGTCTGCAGCGTAGAAAAGAAGGGAGAAGGACAGGAGCAGAGACTTAGGAGGCCAGTCAGGACCCTGCAGTGGTCGCCATGAGGCCGGGCGGTACCTAGGAGGAGGGTGGCCACAGTGCAGATGCAGAGAGGTGCCACGGCCACAGGACCTGCTGATGGCTGGGGCCAGGGAGCGTGCCAGGGAAGGGGTCTCGAAGGTGTCTGGTGCGGACGACTGGCTGGTGACTTGGAGTGGGTGTGTGCCTCAGGGGCTCCTTGGTGTCTGTCAGGTCAGCCTCGAGCCTTCAGTACTGTGATCTGGACGAAGGTGCAGACCTGAGAGCCATCAGTCTGTACGCAGTGGCCGATATGTAGTAATGGAATTCATCTGATGAGCAAGATCACATAGGGTAAGGACAGCAGTGGAAGGCAGAGGCCTGGGTGGAGCCCGAGCCTCAGGGAGAGCCATCCAGAGGGTGGTGAGAAGACCCATCTTTGGGCAGAGCCACCAAAGATGCCGAAAGGGACAGATTGTCAGTCTCCAGGAGGGACAGGGTGTTATGGAGCGCTGAGCCTTCAGAGAACCCTTACTACGCTTTACCAAAAACATCTGTGTCCACAGAGCAGCAAAGCAGCTTGTGAAAGGTGCGTAAGAAGTTATGCAACTAAACATCCTGCTGCGCTTGCGTGTGTCCCACTTCTACTCTCTCCTTCTTTCCCCTGTATCTTGGCTACAGCAAACTGAGATGAAAAGCATTAGATTGAAGTTGGAACAGTAAAAGAAGCAACAATAGGTTCTGATAAACTTATTGAATTTAACCAACAACCAGTTCTTAATGTGGTCTCCTCTTGTGATCCAGCCCACTATACCAGAAGGTTGTTCTCTCAGGGTGCAGACAGATTGATCTGGAAGTGATGGGGGCTATTGGTGCTTCTGGTCCCCCACCCCAGCAGGGCAATGGATGCTCTGTTCCCTGGGACAATGGGGTTCAAGCCCTTGGAACCATGTGGAATGAATGTTTCCATTAACCGGAATCTCAGGGACGTCACTGTTGGTGATTTATTGAGAAGCACATTGGTCCTTATTGGCCTCCCTTCTCAATCAGCACACAGTTATTACATATCCATCATTTGTAAGGCACTGGGAAACAAGCGGGTGGCTAGAGAGGAGAGTGAAGCCTGGCTTCCTTCCAGCCGAGCTCACCGCTCTCCTCCGGAGACCCTCACACCACCAGCCGGTGCACTCCACCTCCCGCGCATGCCTGTCTGCTGCTCCAGCACTTCCAAGGCCTGGTTTCAGCAGGAGGATGGGCTGGAGGTGCCTGGCCCCTGCCGTCCCTCCAAGACAGCACTCGGCAGTTAATTGTATGCTACCCAGAGCCAGATGGACTTAATCAGACTTGCAGAAAGATTTAAAAAAGGACCTGGACTCACTAAAATGTCCACCAGTTTTGGAAATGCTCTGATGAAGATAACAAAAGCTTGTCACACTCAGGAGAGTTCCACATATTTCAAGGTGGGGTCTCAAAGCTTTCTGATGTCATTAATAGAAATACTGACCAAATTCCCAGTTGCACACAGCATTCTTAGACCTGCTAGTGGGGTTGCTCATCTCCTACATGAAATGATCCCATTCTTGCTGTGGGATCTGAACCATTTCAGAGGGTGCACGTGTTCACCAGTGCCGTACAGGCTTGGTTCCCCAGGGGTCCTGCGGAGGGGAGGTTTGCCCCTGGCAGCTTCCTCTCCATGCCTTTGAGCCCCGTATCCCAGGTGCCGACTTCCTCCTCTGCAGCCTGTGCCCATCGGGCTCTTCCTCTGCACCTGCCCTGGCTGTGCTACCTCGGTGTAGCCTGTCCCAGTCCTGATCCCTCCATGCTGTGCTCTCTGCCTTCAGAGTGGTTTCTGGGTGTTTCCTGCAGTAGCCTGTGCTTGCTTCGCAGTAGCTGAGAGTACCTCACTGCACTACTCTTCTCTAGGATGTCACTAATTCCAAATATGGCAAAAGTTTAAATGAAAGTAACTCATTACAATAAAAGGCACGTTGTCATGGATCCCCTCAAAGTACTCCTCTCTTCCAACACACTTAGCGCCTTGTTCGCGCCTCTTCGAAGCACTTCTGGAAGTTCTGTTTCAGGAATGGCTTTATGAGGTGTGATGAAAAATACAGTGAGCGCTGCTGCCGAGCCCCACCCAGTGGAAGGACAGGCTCCTAAAAACCTGACGCTGTGTCCTCATCCATCTTATTCACTGGATCCAACACCATGCAACTTCTGGCTCTTCCTCAAAGTGAAAATGCCCATAGAGGGAAACATTTTGTATTGATTCAGGACTAAGGAAAGAGGACTCCAGCACTGCTTCAGAAAGTGGCAAGAGCCAGGTATTGTGACACATGCCCATAATTCTAGCACTTGGGAGGCTGATGCAGGAGGATTGCCAGCCTGGGCTACATGGTGAGTTCGAAGCTAGCCTGAGCTACACAGTGAGATCCTGTCTCAAGAAAAAAAAAAAAAAACCCACTAAGTGACAAGATCCATGGGATAAGTGTGCTCATAGTGAGAAGGAGGATTTTGAGGAAGATGAATGGCAATAAACAAAAAAATCTTGAACATTCACCATAGGTTTGATTGTGGACATCTAGAGTCTTTGCTCTCTAAATCAAGTTTCTGAGGTGTGGTGGGCTCTGCAGGCTACACAGCCGGCTTCTCCCTCTGCTGACGTGAGCTGAACAGGAGCACATTTTAGTACATTTGCTCCTCTCTGACCCAGAGGCCTAACCTCGCTTAATGACTTTTGAAATAAATCTGGTCATGTGGGATGTCAAGATTTGGAATAATACTGACTACATTTTTAAGGAAAATTTTTTGCTTGCTAGGATTTTGTTCTTGTTAACCACTTGTGTTTCTAAATAATGACCCCATCAGGCAAAATTCATAGGTTTCCTATGGTACTATGATTTAATAACACACATTAATTATAGTTGCACATTGACTTGTATTTAATGATACTCATTAATTTAGTTTGACAGTAGGCTGTCTAGACTTCAGCGTCCTACTTCTAATCATAAGCACTAAATAAAGTCAACATCAGGGTACTCTTTGTTTCTCTCTGCATCCCGTTCTCTTTTGTGTTCTCTGTTCTTTCTTTATTGGGTCCTCCTTTTCCGCCCCCTGCACAGGCTTGGACTAAGCTGCAGGTAGTGAGCTTTGTCTGGGCTCTGTCCCCGGCACCATAACTTCCTGGTACTACTCTGGAATTGCCAGTTTCCTGGGTAGCTTTGGTCTCTTTCCTGGGCCCCTCCCTGTTCACCACTGTGGCTCTGGGCCTTGAAGAGAGCCTGAAGCATAGTAGATGCTCAGTAAATAACAGCTGGTGAATGGATACATTAACTTTATGTGGAAGAAACTCACTGCTTTCCTTTTTTTTAAAAAAACTCAGTTGTGCCTTTAAAAAAATTGCTTGTGTTTAACTGAAATAAAAAATTCAGCCCACTAGCTAAGCTTTTTATCTAAACAATGCCAAACATCTAAATCCTCAGGATTGTTAAATGTTGAGAGCTGAGTAGACCCAGCTACGTGACAAATGGATTCAATCCATTTGGATGGACCTCATACCTCAAAGCGTGAAGATAAATGGTGTGATGCCCATTGGAACCATATCCACTGTTTTAAATGTCTTTTTCTTCACTAGTAGAAATATTTCTTCTCTGAGGAAAAGTGCCTCTTAGTAGAGGAAGTTTTAGAAATGTCCACACTATAATCCTCCCTGTGAGATCATCACCATGTATGAGGCTCTGAGAAGTCCTACATTTAAGAAACCTGTTTAATTTTACCCAACCTACTATGTGGAAATTTATTTGCCCTTGGAATCCTATTTTTTTCCCCTCCTCATATAATTCATAAAACTAACTGGGAAACACTACTGTAGGCTATGTTAAAAATTCATAGCAATTTTAATGGTTTAGGTGAAGAGTTTTGCTTTCTGAGTTTGCAGCCCTGTCTATATACAGAAGTTTTATCATTTCATTTCACAGATCTCTGGAACAGGCATGGAAGGAAACTATGCATTGCTACATACTTGACGGTCTCTCTCTTGTTGAAAGGACCGTTTATTTATTTACTTATTATTCCTTTCTTTCTTATTACTCCATTGATGTGGTCTAATCAACTTTCCTGTCATGGGCAGGGATTTCCACATCTGTTTGCTTACCATACTTTCTTTAAGAACACTGCACCCACCAGCTATTTTCTCTTATCTTAATCCAATTCTACAAAAGTAGACAGATTTTTTTCATAAACTCAGAAATGAAGTGCTGACTGAAGAAGAAGAATATGACCCAGCTATAAGCTCATCCTAGCAAAAGATCTCTTTTTTTTCTTTAGGAATTCTCTGAATTTGAAGTACTCAATTAATCAAGCCATCATCAGCCTTTGTTAGTATACTTGCTAGGATCCTGTTTTATATCTGTGGCTGTGTCTTAGGGGGAGACAGGGGACAGACTGTCCCTAGTAATCTTGTGATCTGGCGTGTTGGTTACTTTTCTCATGTTCCTGGGACAAAATACCTGATACAAAAAATTAAGGAAGGAAAAGTTTATTTAGCTCACAGTTTGTGGAGGTTTCAGTCCATAATCAGCTGGTTCCAAGGCAGGGTGGCATGGTGAGGGGCAACAGTCCATGGTGGTGGAAGACAGTAAAAGCAACAAGAGCAAAAGGGGAAGAACAAGCCTCTTTTCCTTCCTTATATTGTATGCAGACTACCTGCCCTTGGGTGGGTATAGTGCTCAAATCATTTCCTTGCCCTCCTCTTGCACAGGCTCAGGATGTTTACAAAGTGAGGACCCTGGTCCCCTGCTGAGTACTTAGTTAAATTTCTGAACTTCTCAAGCTGACACAATGAACAATATCCTAAGGCAATAAGGGCAGGTCCTCTATACCCTAAGAAGTAGAACTGCTGAGTCACTTAGTTAAGCTTCTAGACTTCTCAATTTGACACAATGTATCAACCATTACATCTGGCTACAGAGAAGTCATCCAGACTCAAATTGGGGTAAAAGCAGTCTGCAAATCAGAGGTTCTGAAATGCAGAGCAAAACAAAATCTAGATTTAACTGGCAAAAATAATCCCCTATTTCAAGCTCAGTGAGGCAATTGTCTCCTTACAAAATTCCTAATTATTTGCTTGCTTACTGTAATCAATTTGAAATCTCAAGGAATTCTTGTTTTATAATTTATAATTATGTTTGAGTCCCTTAAGTCAAAATTAGGATATTCTAGTCAGTTTTAAGTATTGGTTGCTCAATATTTTTGTTCATTTTAATAGTTAATACAGTATAACATAAATTCTTATGTTCCTGTATATTAATAGATTTGTATTATCTTGGGTCATAACTACTCCAATAATTTTTTTCTCTTGTGTTTCTTTTCTTAGGCTGCATAAACATATAAATATGATTTTAAGATTCATAATTTTAAACTTGTTCTACACATACAAGCCAGTTGTGCCATACAGGGGTTGGGGTGAGGCTGGACATGTCCGTGGTGAGGGGTGTGCGCAGTGCAGATGGTGGAGTGAGTTGGTAAGAGACAGGCAAGGGAATAAATGGATGGAAGGGATGTGTGAGTTTTCCTTGGATCCAGAATATAAAGAAAGGTATCAGCTCTGAGCATGACCCAAGTGGCCATGAAGGAAAGTAGCACACTCCATCAGTGAGGTCCAGGAGACTGAGCCCTAGAGGTGGGGCTGTGACTGGGCCGCCGTGCACTGCTGGGTGAGAGACCTGTGCTGGGATGCAGCTGGGTAACTGAAGAGGCTGCTGACAGAGCTCTGCTCTTCCCAGAGAGCCAGATCCCATACCTGAGGGAGGAGGACAAATCTGACCAGGAACAGGGGCACCGTCTGCCCTGGCTTCTTCACCAAACCCCTCCCATACTGGCTCAGAACTATGACAACCTTTCTTCCTTTTTTCTTTTTCTCTTCCCTCCTTCCTTCCCTTCTTCCTTCCTTTCTTCCTCTCTTTTTTCTTCTTCTTTTTCTCTCTTTTTCTTTGAGCAAAACAACCTTCAAAATAATCTTTGAACCTTGAAGCAAATGGGAATCAAACTCTAAGTATTTCCATGTTGTAAAAAAAATTTTATTGGTGTATTTTTGTGATACATAACAGTCACATTCATTTTGGGGAACTGGTGCATAGAAATGTTCTCAGTAGGAGCCGATTGTGTGGTAGTACAGAAGAAGTCTGGAAAAGATCCTTTAAAAACAACTAAATTTATCCAGGCATGGGGGTGCATGCCAGTCACAGCATGTGGAGGCTGAGGCAGGAAGATTGCAAGTTTGATCCCAGCCTGGCAACTTATGACTTAGTGAGACTCTGCTTCAAAATAAAAGATGAAAACGGACTTAGTGTAAAGGTCCTGGGTTCAATCTCCAGTACTGCAACAAACAAAAGAACAAAACAAAAAACCAAAATCAAAACCAAACAAAACCTCCAAATTAAGTCTAAATTGAATTTTATATAATCTTATACTAGATTTTTTTGTTTATTTCAGCGTTGAAAATAGGAGATCCCAAGTTGAAATTAGCAGTATAAAATAATGCTTTACTTTTGCAACACTGGTACCAAGAACTGTCCTGTGCACTGTCCATGCAATGACCTCATCTAGCCCCTTCAGAGTGTCCCAGAGTAAGATGGGAGGAACTGGTCAGCAGAGATTGTCAGGGGAGGGTAAATGCTGGTCTTCTGCGACTTTTTTCATCAAAGATGAACCTGGGTGCTATGATTTGTGTCTGGATGTCCCCCCAAAAACCTCATTCAGTCATGGGATGGGCTTTTAGAGTTTTTGATTGATTCATGGTCCAATGCTGGGATTATGGGCGTGAGTGCTACACTCACCCTGGGGTGCGTACCTTGCACACAATATAAGGGAGGGAAAGAGGTGTGCACTCCTCCCTTTTTCCCCCTTTTTGCTCTTGCTGCTTTTGCTGTTTTCCCCTGCCACGAACTGTTCCCCTCTGCCACGTGACACCCTGCCTTGGAGCCAGATGATTAAGGACTGAAACCTCCACAAACTTTGAGCTAAATAAACCTTTCTTTTCTTAATTTTGGGTGTCAGGTATTTTATCTCAGCAGTGAGAGAAAAGTAACCAAGACAGAATTTGGTACCAGAGAAGTAGGGTTGTTGCTGTGACTATAGCTGACCATGTGGTTCAAGAGCCTTTAGGAATGGCTTGTGGGAAGTATTTGGAAAGGTTCAGAGATGTCGCCTGACAGAGTAGAGCTGGAATGCCTTAGGCTGTTCTGTATGGGAGGTTCTTGTTAGAGCTTGGAAAACCAGAAGGCTGATAGAAATCCTGCCAGTGAAGACTGGACTTGGGAGATTTCTGCTGGGAAGAGGGACTACATTGGTTGTTGGAGTCCAGATGGTGTGTGTTATGGCTTGGCAGAAAGTTTGTATGCATTTTGCTCTTGTCCAGAGACTTTGCCTGAGATTGAGATTAAGGGCAATGGACTAATTAATCTGGCAGAAAAATTTTCAAAACAGTCGAGGCAGTGGCATGACTATTGTTGGGAGCTTTTAGCCAGATTTATGCTGAGAATCAAGAGCAAAGAGCCCAGCAGGATGATTTAAGATGTTGTGAGTTTGGTCAGAAGGGAAACTCCAGTTAAGCTGGGGATTGCAAAGACAGCTGAGATCTTGATTGCTGAGAAGGAACAGGAGAATACAAGAGGTAGCCTGAGGGCATCACAAGAAACAGGAAGTCCCCACCCTTTGTAACCTAAAAACTGCAATGGTGAAAGACTTTGCTTTGAGGAGAAAGCCACAGAGCACCATGTTCCAGAATGGCAGCAGTGGCCACACCAGGTTCCAAAATGGTGACAGTATAGAGAATTTATTCCTCAGAGTCAGGCTCAGAGTGCTCAGCAATCCAGGCACTCAACTCCTACAGCCAAGAGAGAGGGAAGCTTGGATACTACTCCAGGTGGCAGCAGACTTTGTCATCATCCACATGGTGCTGGTTATAGGTGTATCCAGAATGCAAGGATTCTGAGGTTAAGAAGGCTTCCACCTAGATTTCAGAAGGCCTGGGAGGCCAGGCAGTGTGCCCCTGAGAGGGCAGTGTGTGAAGTTGTTAGTGTGAAGCCAGAGGAGCAATGGAAACTCCAGAAATTTGGCAAAGCCAGGAACACGGATCATCTAAGGAAAGTTGCAAGGAGGGAGCAAAGCAGGCCTAAGAGAGAAACCATGGGAGCTACAACTACTGGAAGTGACATTGAGGCAGAGCCATGTGGAGCTCACAGTTTGCCACAAATTGCCTCAGACGTTCCTTATGGAACTACAGGACTTAGTGTTTGCCCTGCTGGATTTTGGATTTGCTTTGGTCTCAATGCTTTGTTTTTTTTTTTGAACCAGGAAGTGAACTCAGGACCTCACGCTTGCCAGGCACGAGCTGTGCCACTCAGCTATATCAATGGCCCTGGTCCCAGTGTTTTGTATTCCCCATTTATACCTTTTGGAATGGTAGTGTTTACCTTGTGCCATTGAATGTTGGAACTGTGTAACTTTTCATTTGTATAGGGGTTGATAGCTCAAGGTTTACCTTATATCTTGGAGATTTAGGACTTGGATTTTTCAGCAGTGTTAAAACTGTTAGGACTTTGGAAACTCTTAGAGATGGCCTAAATGCCTTTTGCATAAAGGGATGTTCATGACTCCTTGAGGGGTCAGGGGCAGAATGTTGTGGTATGTGTCTAGGTATCCCCCCAAAAGTTTCATTCAGTCATGGGTGGGCTTCTAGAGTTTATGATTGATCCATGGTCCATTGCTGGGATTAAGGACGTTAGTGCTACACCTGCCCTGGGGTGGGTAGCCTGCATACAATATAAGGGAGGGAATGAGGTGTGGTTTGTGTGCTCCTCCCTTTTTGCTTTTGCTGCTTTTGCAGTTTTCTGCTGCTGTGAACTGTTGCCCTCTGCCATGTGACACCTTGTCTTGGAGCCAGCTATTTAAGGACTGAAACTCCACAAACTGTGAGCTAAATAAACCTTTCCTTCTTTAATTCTGGGCATCAGGTATTTTGTATCAACAACAAGAGAAAAGTAACCCAGACACTAAGTATTCATTTATAGCAGAAGAGGTATACAGGTAGGGGAGAGTGGAAGGAAAGAAGAAATGTGTTATGGCTCATGTCTGGATGTCCTCCAAAAGCCTCATGCACTCATAGATGGGGCTTTGTAGAGGTGGCTGGATTTAGAGTGTGTGATGCTAGGATCAAGAGTGTGATGCTGGGATTAAGTGTGTGACAGTGTGATTAAGGGTGTGTGGTTACTAAATTAGTTCACTGATTGGTTTGGGATAGTCCTGGGTGTGGATAATGGTAAGGCTCACCCTGGATGAGGATGGTACCACCCAAAGGGTGCATAGCCCGGAAAGGAAAAAAAGCAGAGGCAGGCTGCTGCTGCTTTGCTCTCTTCTGCCTGTCCTGCCACACCATGAACTGTTTCTCTTTTGAGGTGTCCTTCTGTCATGTCACCCTGCCTTGGAGACAGATGACTATGAACTGAACTCTCTTTAGACTGTGAGCTAAATAAACCTTTCCTCCTTTAACTTGGTATGTTGGGCATTTTGTTTCAGCAATGAGAAAAGTAGGACAAAAGTGATCCTCTAGATTTATTTGCTTCAGGAACGCTATTGTAGTAGAAGATGCCCCTCCTCCTACTCTTCAGTTTGTCAATTGCCCGGGTAATAGTTTGGGTTACAGTGCCTGTTACTTTTGTTTCTGAGAAACAGCTGGTCCCTGTGATGCATATTTGGTCACTGTGATGCACATTGTAAGAACCAGGCCCCAGCTGACAAGCCCTTTTGCCTCTGTACTTTATGTTTGCTTATTACATATAAGCCCTAGACCACCAGAGATCAGGGCCTGATATTCTGGGAATGATCATGATCTGTGCCCGTAGATGTAAATAAATCTGTCTCCAAATCTGGAGTATCATGTCAGTGTTTCCGCTTGCCATAGCAAAGTCATGGAGCCACTGTTTTTCACTCTAGTGTTTGAACAAGGAAGAGTGGTTACTGCCTAACCCTGTTTGTCTTGCCAGGCTTTGGGAACAGTTTTGCTGGTGTTCTTTTTGTCTGGACCTCTTTGTGTTTTTGGTTGCTGTCTTCTTTAACTCCAAATCTAGGATAGAAGAGGCAAAAAGAAAACTCAGCTCCTCCACTGCTGACTTACTGAAATTGTTAGGCAGTCTGGTTCTCCCTCTTCGGCTCATATTTGTTTTATCTGTAATATCCAGGGCTTTTAGTTGTGCTCCTGCTTGCCATTGCACTATGACTATACATCAGCAACTTCTGGGGCTGCTATAAACCTCACTCACTTATTTATGGAATTTGTTTCACAATATTCATACTTGGAATCCAATCTTAAGAATTATTTTCTTAGAGAAGCACAAAGTTTCAGAAAAGAGTTCTAAATTACAAAGTCTAACAAATCTCATTATATAGCTATAATTTTAAGTTTTAAAAAATATTTTCAATGGTTCATATCAACAGTAAAAGAATAAAGAAGAAAGAATATCTGCATGTCACATAAATATGGTGTATCTCACTGAGTCCTCTCATCTCTCTGACCATTTTCTTGGTAGTGCTGGCTTTATTGTTACCAAGGAAAGAATATGTAGTGGTTTGATACTAAATTAGAATTAAATGGGTTTGGGGAGATTTCATATGGGAAATGTGATCTTAGAGTACTTTAAAAGTACTTCTCTAAATTTTTTTTTGGGGTGCAATGTCTTTGGAAAATTCTGTTAAAATATTAACTATATTTGTGGACAAAATAGAGGAGAATGATAAAGAACCAGGAAAACATACTTGTTAATTACATGATAAATGTATTCTGTCAGCTTTCTCCTTCAAGATTACATAGGAGGTGGGTGGTTTGTTGTGCACATGGAGTGGATGAGATCCAGGTCTCCTTGGAAGAAGTCCAGCTCTGAAATTATGGCTATGTGCAACTCTCACCCTGAGGTACAGAAGAGGCAATAATACTCAGATTGTTGCAATAGATGCAGTAGGTGCATCACCTGGGGAAACCAAGCTCTTTTTGCCTTGGCGTTTGGGTGCACTGGGGCATTTTCAGGCTGTTAGGTGGGAAGTTTGCCCTTGCCCGTTGCCAGTCAGTTCCAAAGTTCACAGCACCTCCCGCTGAGGGAAGGGGTCCGTCTCCCCATTCCAGGACTCTGAGCTGGACTTGTGATTTGCTTTCCCAACAGAAGGCAAAGGAAGTAGAGTTACGAGAAGGCTAAGCCTGGGTGGCAGGAGACCCTGAGGGCCTTTGTTGACCTTGGACACTCATCAGTACCACACAAGCAGCCTGACTGGCCTCCTGCACGGTGAGCTGTGGCCCAGTCACCTTTGTCACTGCAGCCAAGGGCCAGTCAGCCCATGCGAGATGATTGGAGATCTGCCGACTTCTAGTCAGCCGACTCCAGGTGAGTGAGTAAACCCAGCTGGAGATCAGCTCACTTGGCCCAGATCAGCAGGACATTTTGCTGAATCACGGACTCATTATCATTACTATGGGACTGTCATAGTAGCTTATCAGAAATAGCAATTTTAAGCTACCGATTTTGGGTGGGTTTGTTATGGAGCAACACAAACACCAAAGACCAACGCTCTGAAAGTAAGGGCCACTGACACGCACTAGTTTGGTGCAAAAATAGCAGGTCATTGCACAGAACACTCATTCTCAAGTGCATTTCCAAGGCCAGCTGGACCAACCTCCACTAGGAAGCCTCTAGAAATACAAGACTTAGGGGGACAGCTGAATCCACCAAGTCAGAAACCCAGGACAGGGCCGGACAGCTTATGCCAATGCATACAAGGCAAGTTTACCTCACTCCTGGAAATCCTAATGATTTGACAAATTTGGAAACACTGCTTTAAAGCACTTATGGTAGGTTATATCTAGATTACCCCCAAGAGCCCCAGGTCCTCATAGGCGGGGCTTTAGGAAGGTGTTCGGGTTTTGGAGGCTTCTTCTGGGCAGACTTGCTCCTAGGAGGTGGGGTTAGTTGGAAGAGGCGGTCACTGGGGCTGTGACCTACAAGAGTGCATCTCCCTCCCTAGCACCTCCCTTCTCTGCTTCCTGACCACCACAGCCTGAGCAACTCCCCTTTGCCAGGGGATCCTTCCTTGGAGCCCACCAGCTACGGACTGAAACCCTTACAAGCCATGAGCCAAAAGAAACCTTTCTCCCTTTAAGCTGTGGGTGTCAGGTATTGTGGGTCAGCGGTGAGAGAGTGACTACTGTGGCACCCCACCAGGTACAAGTAGTTATGAAGAATGGGGATTCCAGACAGCAGTGTAGAAGGCCAATGTGTTCTATTCCATTTGATGCTACCTGTTTTGTTTTGAGTCTCAGAAACTAAGAATTAGTCTCAACGTGTGCAATAACAGTGTTCAAAGATAAAACAATTACCTCCCCCCCAATTTTGAGAATATGGATTTATCAAGATGGGCCCCACCGGTGCCACTGAATGCTTTTCCTGGGCTCCACCTCCTGCCCCCGCCCCCAGCTGCTTCCTCTGTGTGGCTGCTTCCTGCCTCCCTTGCATTACCCTTACCTCCTCACCACGCTGACCACAGGTTCATATTTTAGTTATCTTTAATGGTTCTCTGAGGAGGACCTTCGTTCACTTTCAAGAGAACCAAAATAGCCCCATGAATCACTCTGTCTGAAATTCGAATTTCTCTCCTATCTTTACAGAGAATAAATTTTTTTTTTTTAAGCCTACTTTAAAAACTTTTGGGAGATCTTCACTTGATGGGCTCAGGGTTGGGTGGAAGTTTAGGCAAACATCATGTCTCATTCCCTGACTTTAACGGGAGATGCCGGTCCAGGATAGGTGTTTTATCTTCCCAGCCATCTCTAAGCTTGAAGACTTTACCATATTTCTCAGGATTCTTAGTTAGTGCATTATCTTTCTCAAGTAGGCTCTTTTGTAGACTGATATGAAAACCTTTCATTTGTTATTTATTTATTTATTTATTTGGTACCGGAATCGAACTCAGGACCTTGCACTTGCTAGCCAGGTGCTTGTGCCACTGAACTATATTCCCAGCCCCTTCACCTGTAATTTAAACCAACTCTTTAAAAAAAAAAAAAAAACAAAAAAAAACTACAGACATGAAAGGCAATTGATGGGCATTTGCCTCTTAGAAACCCTTCAGCTTTGACAAAAGATACTAAAAGATTCTTTTGTTATCTAATTCCAGCTTCTTTAAAAATAACTTTTCATCATTGCATAAAGAGGAAGACTTCCAGCCAGGCCTCTGTCATTATTTGTTCCCCGAGAGTATAATCTTAAGTCCTCTCAAGTTTCCAGGCAAGAATGTCCTGATCAGTTTTTGACATCTCCCCTTCTTGATTTCACCAGTGTTGGATTTTTTTCATTGTGGTCAGAACATTTGACATGAGATCTATACCCTCAACAATTTTCCCAGTGCACAGTACAGAATTGTTCACTATAATGATGTCCAACAGATCTCTAGAATTTAACTCATTTTGCATAACTGAAACTTCCTGTTAGACTTGAAAGAGCAAGCTGCATGAGACGTATACTTCCAGCGATGTAAGGGATGCTCATTATCTTTCTCTCAGTTCGGCTCCAAAGGATGGATGCACTTGGAACATCTTGGCTGCAATGCTTTTAGTAAAACAGGAAAGGTATTCTGCCCTTAGCCAGCATCGTGCCTCTGCAACTGCGACGGCGGCAAGGGGAGAAGATTCTTCCTATGCATAAATAAAAGAATAAGAAATACCATAAAGTGGTGAATTTTTCTTCTTGTTGCTGTTCTCTTCTACCCCCACTCCTTAAGTAGCAGTGGAGCTTTAAAAGTGTCTAGGTAGCTTCCCTTTCATCAGAGTCTCCAGGAAGACAGCTTAAAAAGTGGCCTTCTGATAGCCCTGAACACCCTGTACTCACCCTCTCTCACTGCATGCTGGTTTTGCTTGTATTTAGTTGTTGTTGCCGTGGGAAATTCGTTAGATGCTGCGTTTTCAATCTTAATTCAAGTGGAAGCAGAAGATCCCCTGGGAAATTTACAACCTCTGACTTTTGTGTCCCCAGAAGTTATATTTTAAGGACAAGGGACAGTGAAGAAATCAGGTGCTGATTTCCTCACTTCCTCTGCTCTTTGTCCTTGGGATTATGGAGAACAGATCACTGGACAACTTGCCTGCCTGCTCATCCATGCCCTGGGCACTATGTGGCCTGCGCCATCCATCAAAGCCTGTTCTCAGGGAGGCTATGAGAAGATCTTGTGCTGTATAATAAGTTGATAACAAAAGACATGATAGACGAGGAAAAACACATTCTGGAGTGAAAAGGACCAAGGTCAATTTAATGGTGCTTCTATTGTGTCCCGTATTTAGCTGAGATCTTAGGCAATTATTTAATTTTTTGGTTAAATGATCTACCAAAGTTACTAAAGTTACACCAGAGCTGCGTACTGCAGAGAAAGAACAGAGTGAATGTACACAGTGCCATCTAGCTCGATGTCTGACACATGGTAAGTGCTCAGTGATGTCTGTAGATCGTCTGTGTTCAGAACCTCCGGGTTCCCAGGACATGCTTGACTGGATTCCCATGTGCTCTTTGTTAGTGGGATGCTATCATTTTCCTTAATCCTGAGTCTCTTTGCCTTCTGTCGTGGCATCTGACCCTTCTGTGAGTTGCGTTGCCACATCAGGTGAGATGGAATACAGAAAACTCCTACACCAGGTAGAAGTGGAGTTTTACAAGCAGATAAGTGTGTTTGTTTTCTATGCCAGCCGCTCTACCTCCATCATGACAGCTGAGTAGAACTCTAGCACGCTGGCTTGCTGGGGAGAGTTTTCAGGGAAACCGCTCACTGTTACTTCTATTCTCTGATCGCTTGAAATAGAATTCAGCTTCAAAGAGGCAAGGCCGGCACACAAAATGTGCTTTCAGGATCAGAATAATGTCCCAGATGGCAGAACTGTGGTCTCCAGAAATTCCAGAAAGACAAAATCATTCCTGTGCTGCCTCAAATGTGGATGCCAGTCAGATAATTTATATGTTAAGCCATTTTGGTGGTTTACACCAGAGTGAATAAGCTTGTAACCCTTCAGTAGCTTCCCTGAGAATATGCTTTGATGGATGATGGAGGCCACATAGTGCCCAGGGGATGGCTGAGCAGGCAGGCAAGTTGTCCAGTGATCTGTTCTCCATAATTCTCAGGACGAAGAACAGAGGAAGTGGAGGACTCATATTTTGGGGAACAAAATAATGACTCAGTAATTATTTGCTGACAGCATAAAAAAGGAAGAAAATTCCCCCTACAACACAGCTTTGTCTGTAGCTCACCATCAGACCAATTCTTATTTTCTGAATATTTATCCCTGCTTCCAAACAATTATGAAGTTAGAAGCAGAATTTGCCATAACATAAAAAATAACCACATATAAAATGTGATAACTTTAATTTTTGTTTCTCCTAGACAGATAGCCAGAACTACAGCATCTGAGGCTGTCAGAGTGGCCACATAACAGAGTTTTGGCCGGTAGAATGTGGGTAGAAATAATATGCAGTACTCTCCAGGCCTTATCTATAAAAAACTCTTCCTCTATGCAAAATGTCATCACCCTTGCATCATTCGCTAGTTGGCTGTTGAAGTCTGGAGGAACCTCTGAGGACACTGAGATTTGGGGGTTTAAATGTTGCATCTGGACTGTTTGCAAAGAGAGTAACTGTAGAAGCTCTTGCTGCCCTGAAAGGGTAGCTGCGTGGTGATGGTCTGCTCAGTTACTCCACAGTGGTAATGCTTCCATGCAGGTGCCAGAACACCATGTTGTCTCCTTAAATATGCTCAATAAAAAGAGAGTTAACACAAATCTTTGTCTGTTAACACAAATATCTACCAGACAAACATTGTCTGGCATTTTCTATGCTTAAGATTCTATTTGGAACTAGCACTTTACCCAAGCTCTAAGGCTTTTAAAGTTATTTTTATTATTCATAAAATATTTAACCATCAAACTGTACTTGCCGATTCTTTCACAACACATTGATGTTTTTCTGCAGCAAAGACAAAATACACTATATTTGAGTATAAAAAACAAGTTACTGTTACCTCACTGAATAATTAGCGATTGATATCAAAAGCGGTTGTGGTGATATCAAGATCAAAGCACGAGACAGTGACTTAGCTCTTTGGCTCATTGCTGGTGGTAACATGGAAATCGATGTTAGAACCTGGAAAAATAAAGATTACTTTATCAAACAACCATGGACTGAGGTCTCTGAAAACACGAGCTAAACTTTTCCTCCTTGTAGGCTGATTATCTTACACATTTTGTTGCAGAGATGGAAAGGTTACGAACACATCAGTTTTCAGAGAAAGAGCTGAGTTCAGGTGAGCTTGGCTGCTTTGCAAATAGAAATTAAAAAAATTGAGAACAGAGATGAGGAGGCTAAAAACCATGTACTTTGAGACCTTAAGCAATAGGAAGATTGAAATAGCCAGAGTGACAAAGGCCTAATAAAACTGAGCTGTGCTGTAAAGACAAAATTAAGGTGAGAGGCTTTCTATCTAGATCTGATGGCTGCAAGAGAACTTCCGTTGAAAGGAGAGAAATAGGCGTGATGGGAAGAGGGTGGATGACAACAAGTCAAAGAAATGAAATTAATTTGGAAGTTACTCATATATACAGCAAAATAATTACATGTCTTAACTGGCACACGACACTGATAGGAAGCAAGCATACATAAACCTACTGAGTTCCAAAGGCATTCCACTGTTAGAAAAGTCATGAGTCTGAACTAAAAGTCTGGATGACTTAGGCTTTTGGAACTTGGGCTGCTAAGTGGGAATGGGCAGAAGGTGACATATGCTCTATCTGTAAACAGCCACACTCTCCCTGTGGTGGGGTGCCATGGAGGGTGACACGTGGGGCAGCCCCTCTCTGAGAGCAGAGAAGGGGCCAAAAGGAGTCCTCTTGAGGGACCCTCCATAGTGGCTGGCTGATTTTTGAAAGTGTCAGGTGGGTGGATGTTATGGTTAGATGTCCACCCAAAGCCTCATGCAGTCATAGGGCTTTTTCAGAGGTGGCGGAATCTAGAATGTGTGATGCCGGGACTAAGGGTATGTGATTAGTAAATCAGTCCACTCACTGGTTTGGCATAGTTCTGGCTAGGATTAAGGGTGTGAGTGCCACACCTGCCCTAGGGCAGGTAGCCTGCATACACTATGAGGGATCGGAAAAAAAATCTTGTCTTCTTGCCTTGTTGATTTTGCTGTCCTCTGCTACCATGAACTGTTTCCTTCTGTCATGTTGCCAACTGTTGCCACCCTGCCTTGGAGCCAGCTGATTGTGGACTGAAACTTCTACAAACTGTGAGCTAAATGTTTTCCCCTGTAACTTTGAGCATTGAGTATTTTGTCTCAGCAACGAGAAAAGTAACTAAGGCAGTGGATCTGATGTGTACCTATTTCCAGGCATGGGTGGAACCCTCCCAAGTACAATTTTTGTTTCTTTTTTAGCCTGCTTGTGTTTTACTCTCCAGGTTAACCTCGGAAGTCAGAGAAATATTTCTTTTTCTTACAGCAGCTATTAATACCTTGACAACTAAATTAGCCCCATTCAAATACCTGTCCCTGAAACACTAGCCTCTAGTCTGATCCTTACAGCCTATGTCTGTAAGTCTTGCTAGCTATCACATGTAGTAAAGTAACAATCAATTGCAAAATCAAATGTCATATCTTTGAAGAGGTGATACGACTTGATATGATATAATATGACTTTATGAAACTGAGAAAAATGACACTGAACTGTTTGAGTCACTGCAAAGCCACTGTCAAACAAGGGTAGCTTAGACAGTCCACATGTGAAGAAGACCATAGCCAGGGCAAATGGCAACATGAGTGCTTCCAGAGAAAATGCTGGAATATCAAAGATCTAGGAGTTGTTCTTGGGAGAACTAAAGAAGATATTAAACATTTCCCCAGAAACCATCCTGGTTATGGTCATGTAAGGAATGTCACATGCAAAGCTCCGTTGTCCTTCCAACCCATCATGCTGTTTGGTAGGAACAATTTTGTCCCCAAAGAGAATACTTGATTTGTTCATTGGTTGAAGAAATAGTACATCGGCAAATTTATAAACTGAGATATGGAAAGTGATTAGCTCGTATTCTTTATTTTTAATTATATTTTCCAAAATAAGGTGTGTGGTGTGTGTGTGTGTGTGTGTGTGTGTGTACAATCTGTGTTTACAATCAGATTTGGTGCTGTTGTAAGTAAAAGAAGACACATATCTTAGTGATCCATCAGGACTAGGCAGAGAGGTATCAACTGGAGGAGCCAAGACACTGGTAGTTGGCAGAGCGCGGGCTGGCACAGCGCTAATAGGGAGGGTGAGGAGAGCAGGTGAGACTGCGGCTCATCGGCAGCGCTGTGACTCAGTGGATTGCTTTGATCAGACTTTTTAATACACGAGGTGGAACTAATCCCTTCATATAAATACGTGCACCACCAGAGTCTCTAGGTTTGTTGAATCTTAAATCTATGTAGAGTAGTCCAGTTCTTTCTGTGAAACAGTAAGCTTTACAGTGTTTCACAGGCTTGATTTGATATTATTCACTTACTTTCCAAGGCAGGCGTAGTCTTGCTGACTGCATCTTTTAGATTTTTTTTTTCAACAAGACAATGAAACTTATCCCCGGGGCCTTTATGAGAATCCCACATATAGCAAGAATTCCCAGTAGCGGATTTCACTCTAAAACAATAAATGGTTCAATTGCTCAGTAAAATGGTTCCCTTCCCAGAGAAAGCTTATCATCTTCTCTTTCTTCTCAGCTGGAAGTAATGGGCTTTCATTTGAGGCTGGGCGGATAAACCAGGTCCAGTAAATGGGCGCGTAACTTACCCCTCCCGGAGCGATCTGCGGCCACGCAAGGCAGCTGGCGCGGCTGACGCTCCTGGTGGAATGAGGTCTTGTGAGCTGTCTCATAGCTGGGCGAAGGAGCTGAGACTCACACATGAGACTTCGCTGTTGTTGTTGTTGCTGCTGTTCTTGGTCACACGTTTGTGCCCAGTTTGAGAAAACAACTGTGTAAATAAATAGCTGGTTTCCCGATGTTATTTTCTGTCTTAATGGCTATCTTGGGGTGTGGCCTCACGGAGTTAGGCTTTGGAAACACATGTTGATGCTTTCTCACCTAATAAATTTTTTCATCCACTGAAGGCAGAAAGAAGAGAGGAAAACTGCCTAAGAGGCAGATCCTAAGTAGATGTACATTATTTTGGGCTTTCAAGCGATAGAAGATGACGCCGGCTAGGATAATTCAAACAAAAAGAGACTTGTAAGAAGGGTCATGAGTGCTGAAGAGCCAGGAATCCCTGTTCCAGGAGAGTCAGGAATCCTGGTTCCAAGAGAACCAAGAAAGAAAGCGTCCTGGCCTCCCTGAGTTTACCTTTATATTCCCAGGAGGGACAGGCTCATTGTCGAAGGAGCAGTTAGCCCGGAAATTAGCCCGATCTTTTATGTGTGTGTCTGCCTAGACATTTGAGCGCCAGTGCATACATCCTTTGTTTAGGTTAAATTTGCTGAATTCCCTTACTGGTCTTCTTGCCAAGATGTTTTCCAGATCTTTTTCAGTGTCCAGGTTACTCTCTGCTTGGACAGTGTTCTTAGGAGGTCGTGCCACACGTGTCCCCAAGTGGGACAAAGACAGGCAGCTTTCTCCCTCTCGTGTGCTCCTAATGGACCTCACCTTCCACCAGCTGCCTTGAACAGCATGCCAAGCCGGGAGGCTTGTTTTGAAATTGTACCCAGCTCACTCCGAAAGGCTTCATCTCATTTACTTCTTTGCGCCCCCTTCCCTCCTTCCCTCCCCCAGCCTATCCTCCTCTCTTTCTTTCCCCAGCTGGGCTTTGCCGGCCTGGGTATTCTGCCAGAGATTTTTCTGAACCGTAACATGGAACTTTATGTTAATCAGATTTCACTGGTGTTTCCCATTCAACATCCCATATCATATAGATTACGTTTAATTTTTAAGATCTAAAGGTCATTTCTTCAAATAAAATTTTCAGTATCAAAACAGTTCACTATGTATTTGTAGACACCTTGGGAATCCTGAAAAGCCTAAGAAGTTCAGTGACAGCTGCTGTCCAGTTTCTTAGGGACAGTGCATTACTTTGACATAGTAATTACTTTAATGTGCACAGTCTCACTTCGGATAACTGGACCTTGGGAAGCGACCATGTTTGGACTTGTATGGTCACCCCGCCCCCCCATTTACAACCCCATGTGACTGTGTGGATGGCCCCAGGACCTGACACAGTTTTGCCAGTGTCTGCTGTGAGGGCAGATTCACAGAGCATCCCCCGCATCTGTACTGATTTGTTATCTTCCGCACCACAAGGCCTAAGGACAAGCAAAGATGTCCAACAATCAGCCCATTGTTCTGGCTCCGTGATGCAAAACTGCCAGCACCAGTGCATTTTCCTCCTTAGCCCGCAGTCATCTGACGCGCAGTCCAGAGGCCAAGAGACTCACAGGGAGACTCCATGCAGGAGCCCCTTATTCTTGTCCATACAGCCTTGTGATGTGAAACTCCTCGGGTGGGGGTGGGGGCGTTCAGAGCATTTTTGAATCAGCGAAAGTGGGCCGCTTCTGTGAGTTTCCACAGAGAGGAGCCAGAGCTCTCCGGAGCCTGCGCCCTCTCAGTCTTCGTTCTCCTGTGCCCCGCCCCTCGCGCGTGGGCGTGCCCTGCCTGGCGCTGGCACAGCACACTGTGTCCTTCAGCTGTCCGCAGGGCTCAGTAACTGGAGAAGCAGGGCCTTTTCTGCTGGGGTTTTAAATGGCAAAATCAGTGTTTATTTGCATAAAAATCAAAGGAGACTGGGACGGGTCAGGGATTTAATAGCGTATTTGATGAGCTCAACTGTCATGGACTAAGTCTCCAGTTTAGCTTGTAAAGGGAGAGGGGAAAAATTTGCAATTGTTATGAATGTGGTAGTACTCAAATTATAAAAAGCAGAGATCAAATTTTAGGCTCTCTAGTTTTTAAATGAGGAAAGCAAATTGCTGTAGATCAGCTCATTTGTAGATCCAGGACAGAAAGAGATGTCTGCTTGTTCCCAGCCTGTGGTCTGCTCCCTCAGAAGGTGTGGTCTAATTTTGAATGGGTAGCAACATGTACTCATCGAACTCTATGCTTTTAAAAGATGGGCGCATTAGCTGGTGTCATTCCGTGAGCTCATTTACTGGAGAGTGGATTGCAAAGGTACTGTTTTCAAAACAGTTTTACAGAGCTGAAAGGTGTCGGTGAATTACACAAACAAAGCTTTCTGAGACTATAGGATTGTTTCATTTTCTTTCTGTTGACATCTTCTTGGCTCCATTTGTTTTCTACTAAGTCGTTAATTGGTAATTAACATAAAGAATCTGCTTTGTGTGTCTCTCATGTGTGGAGCGCTGCGTTCGGTACAGAGAACATGAAAATGGAGAGAATGCAGTCCTGAGCCCAAGCATGCCGGTGGTGCAGTAGGCGGATGTAGCCAGCGCTGAGGGCTGGGTCTTTAGGAAGCCTTCCCAGCGATGATGCTAACTTCACCTTTTCGATCCAAATTTTGGTACTGTTTCGATCCAAATTTTGGTACTGGCGCTGGCGCGGGGTACTGCGGGGATTAGAGGTGGTGAAGGGGATTAGAGGTGGTGAAGCCTTTAGGGTTAGGGAACAGCATACGCAGTGCGTGGGAAAGGAGGTGTGCGTAGCGCTTGGGTAGTGACAAGGGGTCCAGTGCCCTGGAGCACGGAGGAGGAAGTGTTAAAGTGCACAAATCATGAAAATCCTTGATCACCATATGTATTAATTTTCTAAGATTGCCATAGCAATTACACCAAACTTGAAAACTTAAAACAATAGCAACTTACTTTCCCCAAATCCAGAAAGACAGAAATGCAAAATAAAGGTGTGGACACTGTGCTCCTGTTGGAGGCCCTCGAGGGGCAGAGACACAGCAGTCCGTGTCCTGTCCCGCCTGGAGGGGTTGTGGCTGCCTCCACCCCTTTCCACGTGGCTGCTTCCGTCTGTGTGCCTCCGTCCAAACTTCTGTCCTCAGAGGGGCAATTCACTGGGTTTTGCGCCCCGCCTGATCCACCATGGCCTCATTTTAAGCTTGACTACATTGGCAAAGACACTGTTTCCCGGTACGACCACATTCACAAATTCTGGGTGGGCATAGAATTTTTTTTTTTGTCCTTTTCTGTACATATTTTTTAAAACCATTTTTTAGAGCAGTTTTAGATTCATGATAGAATTAAGAGGAAGGTACAGAGGTAATACATACACATGTGTCCCACGTCCCTAACGTGAGCCACCTCCTTCGCCATCAACATCCCCACCAGAGCGGTGCGTCGCTGCAGTTGAGAAGCCTCCACTGATGTGTCATTATCACCCAGAGTGCAGAGTTCATGCTGGGATTCGCTTTTGGTGTTGAACACCCTGTTTGGATGAATATGTGAAGACACAGTGCCACCATTAGTGTCACACAGTGTGGCTTTACTGTCTGGAAAATCCTCCGTGCGCTCCCACTCAGCCTTCCCTCCCCGCTCTCAAACCCTTGGTGACCACCGATCTTTTTTGCTGCCTACATATATTTGTCTTTTCATATAGTTGGAGTCATTTGCTCTTAACCTTTTCAGGCTAGAGTCTTTGCCTTGGTAAAGAGCATGTGTTTTCACGGTTAGACAGCCCACTCCATCCACTTCGTGCTGAATGGGGCTGTGAGCTTTGGGGGCACGCAGTTCTGCCGGCATATCGTGTTGAGAATGTAGAGGAGACGGTAGCTCCCGGCGACTGCGTACCCTGAACAAGAGCGGGGAAGTGCGCAAAAAGTGCACCAGGTGCAGGAGATCCTGCAGGGGATCGTGTGAGCATTGCAGGTCGTAAAAGCTCTTGACAGCGGGTCTTGGATGCTATTGAACAGTCATGGTTAAAAAATAGGCTTCTGCTAAAAGCTTGAGAAGAGATATTTCTCCGTAGCTCTTAGGCTGTGTGTACTCCCAGTGCGTCCAGCGGGTCCCCATCGACAGCTCCTCAACAAGGTGATAAAAGCTCAAGCAATGAGTCTGTCTTTCATTTTTTCTTGGTACAGTGCCATGGGGGCTGGGATTCCACTGCTAAGTGAAGCTGAAAACCGATGTAAAGAAATATCGGGACCTTGGAGATTAGGTCTCAGCACTTGTGCTGAGCTTTTGTAATCCAGTGCAGCTCTGAAATTGTGCTAAAATACAGATAGCATGAAGCTTGTCACGAGCCGGCTGCTCACCACCCACCCCAGTCTGTGATCCTTCTCTCCCACCCCTTTAACCGTTTCTGGTGCTCTGTTCATTGCCAGCCAGCTTGCTGCTGTCTAGTTGTACAGTACTGTCATCCGCCTGGAGATCCCGAGCCCATGACCCGAATTCCCCACCCCGCTTCCCTCCAGCTGCGACCCCTCCGCTCTGCTGTGTGTCGGTGGATTCTGCTACTCTAGGTGCCTCGCAGAGCTGGAGCCACACAGCAGCTGACCTGCTGTGTCTGGCTTATTTCATTGATCATAATGTCTTCAGAGTTCATTCATACCGTGCTATGCGTTAGAGCTTTCTCCCTTTTTAAGGCGGAATGGTAGTCCCCTGTGCGTGTGAGCCTCCTTTTATTTTTCCATTCTTTCGCACATGGGTATTCGGGTTATTTTTACCTTCTGGCTTGTGGATGGTGCTGCTTGAACACTGGAGTGTAAGCGCTGGTCTGGGTCCCCACACTCAGCGTTTGGGGCTTATCCCTGGGACCAACACAACTTTCACACATCGTCTTCTTTCAGTGGAATGGTAGCTGAGCCGCTTGGTATTATGGCTCTTTTGCAGGTGTCTAAACTGAAACAGGGATGTGAAGGATTTCCCCAAGATCGTGCAGAAAGTTAGAGTGGAGACTTCATGCCTCCCAGCTCATCCCCTGCATGCCCCACTGCGCCCTACCTCCTGCATCCTGCTGGGCTGATTTGTCACCTAGGCTGGATAAAAAGATGTTACAGCGTGGCGACTGTCAGGGTAGCTTTCGTCTTCCCACAGAGCAGCATTCCGATTGGTCGTGAGAAGTCACCCTATCTGGCTGTGCGTGACTCTGCCTTCCGGGCTTCAAGCCAACGCTTGAAACTTCCTTGTGTGTTCCTTTTTTCTTGTTATTGCTGCTTCTGGACCTGTGTTAAGATGCTCCTTGTACCATAAGCTCTGCTGGGAGGAGATCCTGAACCCACACGCCTCGCTGCATTGCTGGCCAGAGAGCGGTCTCTCTCTTCATGAGCTGAGAACAACCAGTTGATAAGCTGCTCAAACCGATAGTTCTGGAAAATCCTAGATCACCGAACTATGAATGCAAAACTTGCAGGTGTTGTGTGCACATCAAGCCTCAAATCTCTACCCATCCCTACTGGGAATGGAAAGGAGAAAAGGTATTTGATCATTTCCAGAATTGTACAGATGCACTGTCTATATGTTCTGGTTTTGTCTAAGCATCACTTTCCTTTTACATTTGTTTAAGTGGCATGAAGAGAAACCCCTAAGGGTGGTGGTGCTTTGCGTCCCCCATCAATCCCAGCCTGGAGCCTGGGGTCCTGCTCCAAGACCTCACTTGGCTGTTTCCTGCAGTCCATACATGGCTTGCCCACTGGGCTCAGGTCAAGGGCAGGGGCCCAGCTCACTTGAAGAGAACTCACTCCCCTCACCCTTGGGAGTTTGGTCTTCATCTGTGATTGGATCATGTTGGGAGTTATCTTTCCATTTTTGGCTTCTGCAGCCAGCAAACTCTGTTAGCTGATTGCATTTCTGTCTAACGATGGGCCCAGAGGCACTATAAAAAGTTTAAATCTGACATGCTAAGGGGGAGAAGAAGAGCAAACAAGTGTGCTGGGAGCTTTCTACTGTGTGAGGATGCACACTCGCTAGGGCTCTCAGCATCTTTGGAACGCTGGGATCGTTGTTTGAGAGGCAGCCAAGTTTGACCAGGAGTCAGACTGCAGGGGTCTTGCACCTCCCTTGAGATCAGTGTCACTGGTCTAAGACACAGGCTGAATTTGAACCAAGTTATCTTTGCTGAGTTTCTCTATCTGAAGCAGGGAGGGAGATAATCACTTTGCTCCTCCTCTCAACAGTCTTTCCCTTGTAATGACGGGCTTTGTTCTGGGGAGCACATTTCTCAGCTTTGCTCTCAGGCGTGGCTACTTTGGCAGGCTCTCTGATGCTTTGGGGCAATCTGAATCGCACCTGAAGCTGATGGGCTGCTGACATCTGGAGCCTTAATTAAACCAAGCTGAAAGAGGAACGCATCTGGAAACCAGGGCTGGGCCTCGCAGGGGCCTGGGTGGTGCTTTTTTGTGATTATATATATCTTTTCAGAGACCGTGTTTATCTTTTCTACCACGAAAAGTTGGAATAACATGAATAACCAGATTGAACTTGGTCACAATGTTGTGTCAAGAGAGAGCTGTTTACACGTGTGAGCGCTGTAGGCAGTCCTGAGAGGAGTCGGAGTGGGGTTTGCCACGCAGGCATCTGGGTGAGGGGTGCTGCATTTCTCCGTCTCCACAGGACAGGTCTGAAGATTGATTTTCATTGGCCTTGAGGGAAGGGGGTAGGCAGCCACCAAGCCAGAGGTGATTCAAAAGCTTGTTCCATGGAAGATTTTCCATTTCAGAACTTACAACAGATGACCAGCGTAAAGGTTTCATAAAGCAAGAGGTATTTCCCTGCTCCTGAAAGCACACTATCCATAAAATAGTCTGATACTCTTGAAGATACAAAAAATTAATTATGGTCTACATGTGAGTTGAAATCTAATTGTTACAAGCAGAGATCGGAGTGTGGAAAGCCTTTGGTCTGATCCAAGCCCTGCCCTTTGCCCCAGGGGTGCACCTAATCATTCCAAGTACTCATTCACTTCTGTAGCAAATATCTACTGCAAATCTATTATGAGCCAGGCACTGTGGGTAAAATAGCGAATCCAAAAAGTCTGTCATCTGGTACAGTTTGCTTTCCTATGGGACAGTCAGACTGTAAAGACACAAACAAAGACATGAATAATATACTTTGAAAGCTTTCTGAGAACTGAGCAGTGTGTGTAGCATATCACCCGGACCTTTGCTCCTTTGCTCCACAAGATTTTACTACAAAGCCTTCTTGTGCCGGGCACTGAGGAGCGCGTGGGGATTCAGCTCTCGATGATCCCTGCGATGAAAACCAGGGCAGAGACTGGCAGGAAGGAAGGGCCGGAGGGTGTGGGTCAGGGAAGGCTTCTCGCCTGTCAGCGGGAAGTGGCAGAGGGGCTGGCGCTCCGCGTGTGTATGTACGCGTGTGTGCCTGCGTGTGTGGCATGTTGCCTTGGTGGGAGTGCCGTGTGAGGGTAGAAAGCAGATCACCTTAGGTGCGAAGTTCATTACAACAAAGCCTCCAAAGCAGAAGAGATTTGGTGAGAACTGGTCTCAGAAGCACATTTGTTCACATTGTCACAGACCTGGACCAGCGGGACGACCAAGATGAGGCTGAGACCTGAACGTACGGGGACCTTGAAAGCCATGTTCAAATCTCACCTCAAGGGCCGTGGGCAGAACTAAAGAACTGTGAGCCGAGGTATCTGCTGCATACTAAGGTTTATTCCCCTTCATGTAGGGAATAGGTTAGAGCTGGGCAAGAGCAGAAGCTACAGGATCAGCGCTTGAGGCTTTTACAACTGTGTGGGTGGGACAGGCGGAGAGGAAATAACACGAGCGCCTCGGTGCTGGAAATGCCTCGCTGCTGGTCTTTCTTGAGCGTTTGTTAATAGATGGATGAGCGCAGACCCGCCATGTCAGGTTTGCCTGCATCTCCTGAATGTCGGTGCTGCTCTGGAAATGATGGCATTTGAGGCATCTGGAAAGACAGCTCCTAATTTAAACTTCATTTTATCCAGAAAGCTTCTTAGGTAGAGTAATTCTTCCTTTTGACCAGAGTCTGACACTGGCAACAACAGTAATGAAGACAACCCAAACTTACAACTTTTTGCTCTGTCAGAGTTCGGTAAAAGCTGGAGCCCGTACTGGGTGCTGGGTGCCGGGTCATGGCTTTTCCCTTTTCTCCATCAGCGTGATTGGGAAGGGTAGCACACCAGAACAAGACAGACCCTGCAAACGGCCCGGAGATCGCATTTGCCCCCCGAACGTGGGTATTTTGGGGAGGTGCTGTGAGAGGAAGGGCATCTGAGGGACAGTCAGATCTGCCTAGCTGACTGTGCATATGTGGCAGGTCACAGAGGTGCTGAAGAGTGTGTGTTTCTCTGGAAAGTGACCTGGCGCACGTCTAATAGCTGATACAACAGCGACATCAGGAAGAGCTCACCTCCCTCACTCTCCTCCTGGTTCTCCTTTGGCCTCTTCCAAAGAGGATTTTCCTTTTCTTGGGCGCAACACATGCCAACGGCATTTGGTTGGGTTTTCTTCCATCGTCACAGAATATGATGAGGATCAGCCAAATGTTTTACTTTCTTCCCATCCCCTCCCTGCCTCCTCCTGCTTTCCCTCCTTTTCTCTCCTCTCCCCTCTCCTTTTAGTTTTTGTGGGAATGGTGCAGGTTGGCAATGAGACCCTGAGCTTGGCATCAGGCACCATGCTTGTTACTTTCCAGCCATGGACCCATTCAATCTTCACGGCAATCTCAGGCTGAAGATACTGACTTTCTCTATTTCCCAGGTGGAGCAACTGTGCCTTGGAGAGGTTTGCTCCTTAGTGGATTTCCTGCTGCCTGGAAGTCGGGGGTCTGGGATTTAAAAGCAGGCAGTTGGATGCTGGAGCCTTTGGAGGGGGCTTTGTACCTTTGTTCCACTTCTCTGTCTCATTAGACACTTTTTACTAGAGCCAGAGTGTGGGGACATAGGTCCTGTTGGTGACCTTGCTGGGGAAGTGAGCAGGACGGGGTGCTTACGGGAACGTGCCAGTGCACCTTATTCATGAGAATTAGCTCCGCCCTCACTGCCCGCCATCTGTGTCCCACCTGGAGGCGCTCAGAATCTTCCAGGAATAGAGATGATTCAGATGATTGTTTTCTTATAGTGTTTAACCTCCCGGGGGAGGGGCTGGAGGGGAAGGTTCACTGACAAAGATCAGTTGTGCCTTGAGAGGCATCTTAATTTGGTGAGTTGGAGAAAGGCAGGCTGTTAATTGATCAGCTTGTTCCTTGACCTGCTAATTGAGACTTGGTCTGTAATCCCAGGGCTGCTCCGCCACAGTTCACCCGAATCAGATGCCGTGGGGCACGGTGTTAACAATCTGGTGGAGATCTGGACCAGTACCGTAGATGCTATTATGGAAAAAGAGGAGCTTCCCTCCCAATTAGAGCAGATGGTTCTGTTGCTTACCTTGCTGTCAAAACCCTGTTCTCTTACAGACCTCCACCGCTGCAGTTCCAAAACACAACCTGTGTAAATTTAAATAGTATTGACACTGTAGACTAATATTCTCAAGTAAGAGCTTGGTGACCACTGACTCCCTGCGGTGCCTCCTGGACTGGGCTGAGCTGGAGAGAAGTTTCATGTGGATTTCATGTGGACTTCCCCCAGCCTTCCAGTGAGACAGAATGACGGCACAGCTTGCGAAGAGGACACCAGGCTGTGGAAGGAGTCTTGGCACCAATCAGAAGGCGATCACTATGTATTTCCATCGTCAAAGCAGTGTTTCCCACCTTGTGAAAAGAGAAGTATCTGACCCCTTCTGAGGTAACAGCAGACCACCGAGGCTTTCGTGCACGGTGGGTACCGTGTATGCGCTTTTCTGAGGACCAGCTGGAGAACACGTTTAGAGTCCGGAGCGCACAGCCCGACATTTGGTAGATGGTGATTGCCGATTACCCGACAGCTTCGGGTGCTTCTGCCAGCTTGGCTCTGGGCCCCTTCTTCCTCTCCTCTTCTTCCTTTGTACTCACTTCTCACAACACATACACAACACATGCACACGACTGCATACAAATTCCTACCCAGCTCATGTACTATTTCGCTCGGAGCATTTAAACTGAGTCACCCTTACGAGGAAAGCAGGGCCCTGGGCCCCAGGCACTGAGGTGTTTTTTGACAACGATGACTTTTCAGAGTGGGCCTCTGCACGGAGTGACACCAACACAAGACCGGCGACCCAGCTCCCACCGCCCTCAGCTGCCATTCTGTTCCCTTCTGCCCCTCAGTGGCTCGCACCTGGATGCAGCCAAGTGCAGGAAGCACACACTGATATCAGATGACGGATTTCCAAGAGCAAAGCGTGCTCGGAGCGATACCACACGAGACCGATAGGCAGTGAGTGGTTGGGCTCTCAGCGAAAGTCAAATATCACCATATTCGGCCCGCTCTTGTTCCCTGTTGTCTGTTTCCACCCTAGATCCCTTCTTATTTGATTCAGTGATGGGGTCATGGTTTGAACCTAGGGATCATTGTGCCCTGAAATGAAAGTGCTACAGATGTCCTTGGGGTGAGATGATCTCTACTCCCCTTCAGCTCTGTGCTTCTGATTTTTATGAACAGCAGGGAGACAGCGATGCCCCCACAGGACTTTTACTCTCTTGAAAATTTCCCAAGGGCCACACAACTTCGTGTCTGCTCACTCAGTCCCTCTGAAAGCTGGGCAGCCTTTGAACACAGCCTGGCTTCAAGCCCCTGTATTTTCCTATTTTCCTGGTGTGCTTATTTGATTTAGCTCATGTGAGAAGCTTAGTTGTTTTCTGCATCTTCTCTCCTTCCTGGCAGTGACTGTAGTAGAGTAAAGCTTTGTCCAGAAGCCCCTAGCACCTCGTGCCCTGAGATGGTGCTGGTGGACAGCCACTGTCATCTTGAGCGTCCCAGGGCACCATGTGTTTCACATAAAGACGGCAAATACCTTTGCAGCTGAAAATCTTTCAACAGCCTCAAGTTTCCAGACCAGACTTTACCTCTGGGCTCCAAACAGACCTGGTCTTACTTCATGTTGGTTTACCGTTCACATGGTGTGATAGATGCTGACTCAGGAGAGCATGTGCCCAGACCTCTTGGGCTCACACCCCAGCCTCACACTCACCCCGTCACACCTGGCCGTGGGCTGCCATCCTGGCGGAGGCGCGGCACCCTCTGTGCTGTTAATGCTAACGGCACAGGAAGTCATGGCGCCCCGGTTCTGCACAAGAACTCCACAAAGCCACAGAGGAGGGAACAGGCGTAGGGAGCTAAAGCCACCTGCTCAAGGGGACAGGACGAGTGTGCAGAGTCACGACTGAAGTCTGGGCTGTAACACGGAGGTCCAGGCTCCCGACTCCTGCCCCACACTGTCTTTACGGCGGGAGAGGTAAGCACCAGGCCCCTGAGAGGGGAAGACGCTCTTTTCTCCCATTTTTGATCACATTGGTTTAGAGTAAAAGGCACCTTGGAGATCACCTGACCCTGCTTCCTTGGCAGTGAAGGAACTGCGGCTTGTGATGGGGGGGCAGCACCTCGAGGTCACACTGCGGGCAGTGCCAAGCTGCACGAAGGTGACTGTGTCCATTTCTGCAGGGTGCTGGGCGGGCCAGAGCCTGGAAAGATAGAGGAGTGAGGCCAAGCAAGGCTTTAGCCCTAAATTAAAAATGAAATTTATGTTTCCTTGAGATAAGAATGCACATTACAGAATCCAGGTGCAGTTCTCAGCAGAAGTCCCGCTCCTCTCCGAGGCTCCAAGGCGAGGCGTGCTGTCTCCCCAGCTCCCCTACTCGGCCTTCGTGGGGCTCCCCTTCTGAGTCCCAGGACCCCAGCCCTTTCCTGCCAGCACCCGCTCCTCACCCTCCCTCTGTGCCTCAGGCTATACCCAGCGCCCAGGAGCCTCTGGGCTGTACTCCATGCCCGCGTGTGTGCTGCCCTGCCCCTGCTGCCCTGCCCCTGCCCAGCTTACCTTGCCCTTGGGCCTTGTGCTGTGTGATCTCCTGGCTAATTTTCTTGTGCAGTGCTCCTGGCTTCTGCTGGTTCTAAGTCCAGGGCCGTCAGGGTTTGCTTGGGGGATTCGGCGCCCTGCACCCTGGCCCATCTGGCTGAATGATGAATGAGGACATTTCCACTCACCAGACCTTCTAAATGAACTCCTCAGAACATGGGGAGCTTTGAAGACTCCAGTTAAAACTCAAATTTATCTTCTAAGACTAGAAAATTTATATTACAAATACTTGTGTGTGTTCTCAAGCAAGCCAGTCACCTGGCAAAACCCCAGGAGCAGGGGCAGGAGGTAAACATTATTTGGGGGGCAGAGGTTAGGGAAAAGAACCTGTAGAGGTGGGTGGACGTGCGCACGGGGAGTATATGTGTGGGTTTGCGCAGAACGTCCTTTCCCAATGTTGAGCAACCTAAAAACACTCTGCAGTCAATGCCAACTCATTCGTTCCATAAATCAAGCTCCTTCTATCGTGGACTCCTTTCCCTGCCGAGGAGACTGCATCTGCTCTCTCCCAGCTCACGCATGGTCATCGGGCTGTCTTCATGTAGTAAACAAGCATATACATTTCAGAACAAAATCACTCTATTGCTATAAAAGCATTGATGATAAAAATAATAATACCCGGAGCTCTGGCTTATGCTTGTCATCCCAGCACTTTGGAGATTGAAGTAGGAAGACAGCAAGCTTGAGTTCCAAGTTGAAGAATGGTGAGACCCAATCTCAAAATAAAAAATAAAGCTCTGGGGAGGTAGATCAGCGTGAAGGGCTTGGTTCAGTCCGCACTACTGCAATGATGATGACAACAATAGTAATAATGACAGTGATTATTGAGGGCTTGCCTTTTGCTGGGCCATCTCTAGTTTTGCTTTCAGTGTTACTGAATTCTTATAATGAGCCTTGGGAAGTAAGCACTTTGGTCATTTCTGCTTCATAGATGAGGAAACTGAAGTTTTGATGATTGAAGTACAGAAGAACAAAAAGGGAAATGGAAGTGCTCATGGTCAGCGGCAAAGCAGCGCAGACCTAGCATTCCCAGCATTCCCTTTGCTCCCCAGGCTTTTGCACTAAACCCTCACCTCACTGAGAGTGCTGGTCCCTTCTTACCTTCCTGGTCCTGACGGTCCAGGACAGACTCAGAAGGACCCATAGCCACGCCCCTGGCAGCAGCTTCAGAAGGACACTTTCCCCGTGGGTTCCAAAGGAAAGTATAGCACTCCCGGGGACTTCAGGCTCAGGGTCTTGTCAGTGCTCCCAGCTGGGGTGGCTTTATGGTGACACCAGAGGCCTGGCTGCCTCAGCGGGCTGCAGTCAGGCCTGACCGCGTCCTGCATTTTGACAGGATTTGTTTGCAACCCCTTTTATAAGTGCAGAACTTACTAGTGAGGGTCTTTTCAAGTGAGAAACTCTGTGCCCTTGGCTCAGGCACAAGTGGCCAATTCCACTTGTGAATGGACAGCTGCCCCATCCTTGCTCTGCGTCCAGCTCTGAGTCCCAAGGCTGCAGTGGGTGCCGGTCCCCAGGCTCCGGTGCTGGGGCCCCACAGTGGTTTCCACCACGGGGAAAGACGAGACCAGGTCCCCAAGTGCCCGGGGTGCTCACCTCTCAGGGCCCACTGCTGCGGAGCTGAGCTCTTTCCTCCTCTCTCCAGCACTTTTGTGCCTGTGAGAAGCAGGTGCCCCAAGTGCAAAGTCCAAAGCACAGTAGCTGAGTCCTTTGCTGCGCTAGTAGCTGGCCAGGCCGAGCAAATGGTCGTGCGGGAACATCTGCATGGAGCCACAGCTCTGCCAGCGAAGGAGGAAACACTTCCAGGGCTTCCGGGCCAGGGTTGTGACTTTTGGGCTTTGCCACTCCCACCTGCAGCAGCTGTAGAAGTGTGTGTGCAAGGAGTGTCCCCGAGTGGAGCCGCAGGTTTCCGTGCAGGGACTGAGTGGCCCAGCACGATTCCCAAGGGGGAGACGTCTGGCTTTGTGTTGTTTGGTTCTGAAGGTTGGGGGTGAGGCTTCCAAAGGAGGAAACCAACCCACAGAGACCAGAACGCTGCCCCTTAGCAAATCCGAAGCACAGCTCTTCTGTCCCGGCTGGGAAGGGAAGCGTGGTCCTCATGTCATGTTTATGAAGCCACCATGTGCCCCGGACGCTATGGAGGCCAAGCACTCAGGGAAACGGAAGTCACACGCCATGTACTTCCTGCCGCAGGTCCTGGGGGAGCTGGCAGGGGCGCCTTGGTGGTCACCGTTTTATAACCCTGCTGGAAAATGACCAGGAGGTAAGCGGTCCCCTGCTCTGACCCTGCCTGACACCAGGGCTCAGGCCCACGTGGCAGAGCCTGCACCCCAGAGCGGAACACTGCGTGCAAACAGTGCCAGGCAGGACAGCGTGCGGCAGGAGCAGCGTGTCTCAGGTGGTTTGTTCCGAGTGTTTACTTGGGATCTGAAGCCGCCCATGGCCCACTGTCCCTCACACACCAACAGTTTGGTCGGCACACGCTCTTGCAGGCCACACACACACATTTTCTTTAGAGAAGAGCAAAACATTTTCCTGGGCAGTCTGGAAGTGAGCAGCAGAGCGTAAGTTGCTGATACCCCGAGGGGTGCCAGGTGGGCAGAGGTGTGGACCCCCGGCTGATCTGGAATCCTGCCGGTACCGGCTTTGACGGAGTAGGGGGTGCAAGCAGAAGGAGGCGCTGGGCACCCAACGGTCCTCAGGCTCAGAAGACGGCAGAGGTTAAGCCGCCAAGGAGGAATTTGGGGTCAGTCGCCCGAGTGGGAGTGTGCCTGTGTGCACAGCATCAGCATGTGTCCGCGTGAGGCCCTGGGTCCCACCCCAGCACTGCAAGAGAGAAGTCTGGATAAAGCGACAGAAAATTCCTACTTTGTTTTCGATATATACAGGTAAGTGTACATGTGGAGTGCTAATGCTTCAACCAAGAATTATTACAGTAAAGGACACACAACCACGAATCCCCTCGCAATGCTCCCCCCACGGCAGACACACCCATCCCATCGTGCTTGCCACGTTCTAACAGTCCTGCAAGTTCTCTTTTGGGAGCGTCTTCAGTGGTGTCATCATGGCTGCCTCAGATGTCCTGCACAGACTCGAAATGTTGACTTCTCATGGTCATTTGGATTTGAGAAAAGCCGGAAGCCACAGGGTGCCAGATCCGGTGAGTAAGGTGGTTGAGGACGCAACGTCACTTTTTTATGCGCTGCCTCTCTGTCGGGTGGCGCTCGGAAGCAGCATTCACTGTAGTTTTGACCACACCCCGTGAAGACACTCAGGAAAGAAGACGCCAGAGCCGCTTCAGAAAGCGGCGAGAATGATGGGTGTGTTCACATGCACAGGGAGGACTTTCAGGGCAGGTCACGGTAGTGTGGTTTTTACTGTAATAAAACTACTACACGTTCATTGTATATTTCAGTGATACCAGATAACATATACTTACATTTATATCTGCTTGTAAAGCAATATGTGTTGGCTTTTCAGATTTTCCTTAGACTTCTGTTCTGGTGAGTAATGCAAATGATGTGCAGACCCTTCACTTTCTTCTTAGGAAGCGGCACGCGACACCCGCGGCATTTCTAATGCCCTTGGCCCATCCGATGCTGCCCCAGGCTGGAGAAGGAACGGGACTCTGTTTTCTTCGGAACTCAGTCGAGGTGGGAAGCTGCTACCGTCCCTATCTTGCAGCAGGTCTTTCTTCACAGCTGCCCGGGGTTCTTCACCCCCGTGGTGGCTGCAGACTGTGGGTGTTTGACGAGGGAGGGGAACACGGACCAGCTGTCCTCTCCACAAACCCACACGGCCTGCACCTGGAGCCGGCTTCCCTGCCGAAGGGTCAGCCAGGGCTGGGCAGGCGAGCTGCGGCTCGGGCTCGCTGGGCACCTGGGCAGCTGGGCTCTCCTCAGGCTGGCTTTCGGGGACAGCCCAGTGTGGTACAGTGCGGGCCTTCGCTTCGGTGTGAGTGAACTGCTTTGTATTCACTCTGTTACGGGAGCCAGGCCTCATCTGGAGGGCGTTTCACCGAAGCACTGTCACACGTACGCCAATTTGTATTTTTCGTTGCAGTCTTGCAGTCTAAGGGCTTTTCCCCTCACTGATATTATCCATGCGCAAAGACATGGTCTTGTTTTGTTTCTCGGTGCTGGAGAATCAAACCTAGGGCTTTGGCCACACCGGACAACATTCTACTGCTGGGCTGCACCGCGGCTCTTACTCTGCCTTTCAGATAATTTAATAAATGTGCGTAGAGCATCTCGTGCACGGTAATTGCTGCAGTTACCAAGTTAGAGATGAAATTCCTGTCTTTCATGGATTCACGGTCTAGTACGGGAGATACAAGAGCATGAAATAATTATTTTACAGCTATAAAAGCCAGTACTAGTGACAGCCCTGGGAACCAGGCTGCCTGGCCCGAGTCTCTGCCATTCATGAGCTGCTCGTGGCCAGGTTCCTCATGCCAGGGTCTTGGGGACACAGGCAATGTCCAAATAAGGGCGGGACGGGTCTTTGGAGAAGGTGATTGTGATCACTGAGTTAATGCATAGGTCTCGAGTGCTTAGGACAATGCCTGCTATCAAACAGGGCCTTGTTAACATTAGTTGCTATGGTTATTACTCAGAATCGTTATTTTTGGTTTTTCTCCGAGCGATATGGAGGACACCGTCATTGCTGGTGTTTGTCGGAGAGTCGCAGGGTGGCCCTTGTGAGCAGAAGGTTGTCAGTACGGGTTTCTGAGCCTCCACGGCAGTTCCCGGCTGCCTGGGCTTGGTAGAGCTCGGGGTTCTGTGGTTTTAACAAGCCCCTGGGTGGTCCTGATGAAGGGTGCCGGGCGGGGGCGGGCACCACAGGTGTGAAAGCAACACGGGGGGGGGGGCGAACTGTCCTGGTTTCGGGGTGGCCTCAGGAGAGACTGCACAGTGGAGATCATGGTGTGTTTTGGAGGATGAACAGGAGTTCGAGAGGCAGCTAACAGCACGCAAAGACACCTCTGTGGCTCGTCAGGGCTTGTCTGGAGTACGAGCGTTTCTGCCTTTGGGGGCGGTCAGAAGACTGGGCAGCCGGGGGAAGCTGTGGGAGACGGGTTTAGAGAGAGAAGAGTAACAGCTCACCGACTGTAAGTGAAGAACTTCACCGAGTCCACGCGGCCCCTTATTTCCTGATGTCATCTGGGTGAGGGTGAGGGACTGACCAGAGGTTGAGCTTCGCAGCTGGTTATGGCTGTGAAACAGAAGCTGCGCTCACCGGGCTACTGTTAAGCGGTCCGTGTCTGCCGCGGGAAGCAGTGCTGGGTACTCGGGCGCTGCGCTGCTGTGTGAGTTTAGACGGGGTGGAGCCCCGTCCTCCTCCCGTGCGTACCCCAAACCGGCAGCCTGCTTCATCCTCCCGCAGAAGAGCAGGAGGGCATCTCGGGGATCACAGTTGTCCCTTTCTGTCAGCCCCAAGTAAAATTATTCCGAACGTGGAGGGGAGTGGGGGGGTCTCTGAGCCCACATCACAGGTACATGCACCGATGTGGGGCGCAGTAGTGAGCTGCTTCTTGTTGTTTAGATCAAGGAAATCTGCAGGCTTGAGTGGACCTGGTCCCCAGGCCCTTCGGCCCAGGGAAGTTTTACAACTCTTCGGTGGGTTTCCCGAATCTCCAGCTCCCACGGTGGAAGACGGGATTTTGGGAGCTTTGCTCAGTGACGTGCACGTGTTTTATAGGGCAAAGGGAAGGAATTTAAAAGTTATGTGATTAAACCAAACCGTCGCGGGATTTCACTGCCCCGGGAAGACCCTGCTCAGAGCCGGGGTGCCCTGCGCCCCACCAGCTCTGAGCGTGAGACTGGAGTCGCACACCCAAGGAGGTGAGCGGGGGCGGGGAGTGAGGCGCAGGAAACCTGACCTCCTGTGCGCCCCTGGGTGTGTGGAAGCCTGCTTGAGCCCCGACAGTCACACTGCACCCTGTTCCCCTGGGGTGCGGGTGGGAACAGAAGGCGGTGGCATCCCAAGCCAGGCACGGTGGCTCCTGGCTGTGTCCGAGGACCGCTGCGTGCAGGTCGGTGGACAGCAGGCTGCGTGGAGGGTCGTGATGGGCGGCCACCCAAGGCCCTGAGGCGCCTGTGAGCATACCTCAGCTGTTAAGTCAGCCGGGGTTGGCAGCAACATTTGATGGATTGATTGACTATGCTTAAGAGAAGAAATAGGGAGGGAAAGAGCCGAGACCCACACCGGGAAGTTTCTTCTGCGGCTCTGTGTGCTCGTCCCTTGGGTGTTTGTCGGCACGGCAGCAGCCCTACTGGGCCAGGGAGGCGCGTTTGGATGGGGACGCGGTGGCTGCCATCTGGCGTGGCCTCTCCTCCTGCAGACGGGCAGGGCTTTGTGTCTCAGTCCCGGAGAGCAGGGCCCTGGGTGGATGAGGGGGCCCTCTCCGGGACAGAGTCGATGTCAGGGTGAGGGTTTGGACGCCGCGGGGCAGGGCATTCCGCGTGCTCCCTTTCGCCCGGACCTCGCGCCTCTGCGGCCCAGGGGCAGCGGCCAGGGCTTCGCGGGGCGCAGCGCACAGGTGCGGCCGGCAGGGGGCGCTCCAGGACAGCCGGCGCCTCGCCCTGCCTCTTCGGTGCGGGAGAGCTGAAGAGGGATGCTCGGCCGCGGGACCAGACCACAGGGGAGCCGTACCCGGAGGAACCGCAGGCCGCATGACGCCATGGTGGAGCCCGTTGCGCCACGGTCGCGGCTGCATCCCGGCTCCTCCGCCAGGGCGCGCAGGTGCGCGGCTGGTGTCCGCACACCCGACCGCCGCGCACCCCCACTACTCCCGGCCTCAGCCCCGGCCTCCTGCGGTCGCGATGGTAAAATCAGAACGAGCCTCGGGCCGCGCGACTGGGCCGGGCAGTCCTGAGGTTCTGAGTCCCCGGAGCGCGGAGCAGCGCGGCGGCAGCGCCCCTCGAGGTCCGCAGGGCCCCCCCACTCTGCCGGGGGGCGGCCCAGCTGGGGCAGCGGTCAGAGCGCCCCCAGCGCCCCCTCTGCGCCCCGCCGCTCCGCCCAGGTCGGGCGCCCCGCGGGCCTGCGTTTGGAGAGGAGGAGCTCGGCTCCCGCTTCGGGAGGGCCTGGGGGTGCAGATGCAGGGGGAAGGGTGGTGGGCTAGGGCGCAGCTCCAGAGGCCTCCTTTTCCGTGTCGCCCGGCCCCTCCCCGCCTTTGAGGCGCCTTCAGAGGTGGGAGTTCTCGCCCCTGAGCTCTCTGAAGGTTGAGGCAGTAGATGCGGAGCGCGGGACGCGGCCCGGCTTTCTTTTTTTTTTTTTTTTAATTTTTTTAATTTGAAAGAGTAAAAGAAGGATAACAGTAATAGGGGGGCTTACTGAATTACAGACAAAGTGGTAGGAAATTATCAATGGTTGTTGTTTTACATATTGTTATCTACGAGGTAGTTTCTCATGAAAACAAAAGACAATAGTGAGTTACAGACAAAAGTGGTAGGAAATTATCAATGGTTGTTTTACTATACTTTGGTATCTTCAAAGTGGTTTCTAAAGAAAATAAATAGAGCTATACATGAGTGACCAATTGAATAATCATTGACTATTCTCAATGGTTGTTGTAGGACACACATAGTAATAAACATACATCCATATACAAAATAGCATAGGAACAATACAAACATTACAGAGTTATGACTGACCGTGAGATCCAGTGCTTGAGGGTTTCCCGGGGCCGCGCTAACGCTCGCCGGGCACATCCTGCACACCTCCACTTTCCGTCCTTTCCCGCTTTCCCTCGCTTCTCTCTGCAATCGATTTCCAAGTCCCTTTTCCAAAATGCCCACTTGATCATCTTTCATGTGTCCCTCTCGCTGACGTCTCCCTATTGTAAAGAACCACTCTACTACAACACGGGGTGGGAATCAGCCTTGGTCAAGACGTGGACGCGTAGCTTGTCAGGACAGTGGGATCTTCTCAGTTTTCTTGAAATTAAATTCATTGGCGGTAGATAAAGCGTGAAACCTATGAGCCGCGAAATCACCAGCACTTTAAGATGCAATGGTCCATTTAGGAATGCCGCCGCACGGGAAGAAACATGCGCAGTCACCATCCATGCTTGTGCTACGTACTTTTAGATGGTAGACTGGCCAAGAACCCAAGGTCCCGGGTGCAGCCCTTGTTAGAGAACCCCGCTCAGGGCGGCTCAGGTGCACCCATAGCGAAGACTGGGTGAGGGAAGGGAGGCTGGCGGGGATCAGCACCGACGGCTGGTCCTGGGGGAGCACAGGGCCCCCTGTTGGGATGAGAAGGGGCTCGCGTGCCAAGGACTCCCTGGACAGCTCGAAACTTCCACGGGGGCCACGGATTAATTTACGGATGGACATTAGTTTATTGATGGTCTGTCTCTTTCAGATGTGATGAGCTCAGAGTTACCACTGGAGGAGGAGCTTCGTTCAAAACACGAGCACAGTTATGGAATCGGAGGGGTCCGGATGTGACCTCTGGCTAACCTTGGGCCTCTTTGATTTTGCGCATTTTCACCGCCTGGGTGAATAGGACTACGACGGTCTGTTTCTGCGCGCGCATCCTTCCTTATACTAATTCCCAGGAGGAAGGCCTCTGAAGTCCGCCGTTCAGAGCAGGAAAGAAACTCCGTCCTCGACATGGAAGTGCCCAGAGCCTTCGGGATGGGGGCGTTTATCTGAGCCTCGGCGGTGCTGTCGTGGGCTGGCTGTTTGGGAAGAATGCATCCTTTTTTCCTGGGCAGTGAACTGTTTCTGCGGTCTTATTTTATTTGGTAACTATGATGTGATTAAATATAGTTTGTGGGTAAAATTATTATAAGTTGGCATTTGTGCTTTAAATGGTTTTGTATGAAGAAACCGTCAAGAAAGACGCTCCCAGGACCCGGGCCAGCGTCCCTCCCTCCACACACCCTCCGCTGCCCCCACCGCCCGCATCTGCAGCCTTGGAGACAGGGGAGACAGGAAACAGGAATAGGGAAGAGCCAGGAACGGGGCGCACCAGGGTCCGGGAGCCCGGAGGCGCGGGTCTAGGAGCAGTCGGGAGCCCCTCTGTGAAGACTACGGAGGCTGTTCGCGTGCCTGGAGCAGGCAGATGCCGTGGGGCTGAACTGACGACATTTGAGGGAAGGAGATCACTCCAGCAAACATTGCTCATGTAAACAGGACCTCTCAGAATTTAAGCTGTGGCCCTGCTCCCTGCCCTGGCCTATCCTCCCCTCCCCTGCCCTCCCCTCCTCTCCCTTCCCCTCCCCTCCTCTTCCCTTGGTTTGTGTATTTTGAACACTGAACTGTGTATTGAACACTGAACTCAGACGTGGCATTCTTATGAGGTGTACAGTCCAGAAGAGAGATGTTCCAGTTGCCTAAACCTACAGAGAGAGGGAGAAGGAGAGAAGGGAGAGAGAGGGTGAGAGACCACACTAAAGAGAGGCCTAGGGGCGGGAAGAATGCTCCCAGGGGCTGCGTGGGTGTGGTGAGTCACTGTCCAGGTAAGCAGACCAGGAGGCAGCAGTAACCGCGGCCCCGGGGGGCCTCCTGCCGCCTCCAAACAGGGCTCAACACTGCGGGCAAAGCAACACGAAGCGCTTCACACCCAAGCCTTCTAGGTGCAGCTTCTTCCACGTGTGGGCCGCCCTCTTGGCTTTGCAAGGACGCACGGCCACGCCAGGCCACGCCTACTCACCTCCTGTGGCTGGAGCTAGTCACCGGGTTACCCCAGCCACCAGGAGTCCGGGGACCCAGACAGGCTGGCAGGAACTGCGGGTCTCGGTCATTCCACCGGGCTACGGCCATGGTGCTGTCCCCGCCTCGATGCCAGGGGAGTTAGGGCCCCAAGAGGCCCTGGGAGAGGTGGAGCAGAGCTGCGCGAACGCGAAGGGGAGACTGCCAGGGGGTCACTGCTTGATCAGCGGTCGTTGTGGAGCCCTGTGTGTGTCTAAGCAGAGGAGACCGAGGGTGCAGTTGGGTGGGGGAGGGGGAGCTGGCACGGCATCCACCGCACGCACACCGGGGTACTGTGAGTGACGGGGGAAGGAGACCTGGGCCAAGTGGACTCTGCGATGAGTTGTTGCACTCCTCCGAGCAGGCAGATCTCAGGACGGGGCCTGAGGTCAAAGCGTGTGGGGTGCTCTGCCAGGGCCAGGAGCTGTCTGCGGCAGAGCTGAGCTGGCAGTGCCTGCCGGGAAACACGAGTGTGGAGGGGCGTGTGGGATGCCCCAGACCAGAGTCTACACAGACTGCAGGGCCGCTCCGGCCACCGTGCGAGGCTGCGGCGGGTGCTTAGGCGGCAGAGCCCAGCAGAGGAAGGAAGTCCTGACGGAGAACTGAAACTGAGGGACAGCTGCTGCTGCTTCTCCACGGCCGTGAGGAGAGTGAGCCACAGGGAGGGGAGCAGGAGGGTGTGGACGCCTCCGTGCTAGGAGCAAAGCGCAGGGAGAGGTGGAAGGGCAGGTCCTGATCTCTCCGTCCTGGCTCTGGTGGAAGCTCTGAGTCTTCAGTTCACCTGCTGCTGAACATGAACACACAGGAGCATGATGGGCTTTTCTGAAGACATCATTTGGGGGCCAGAAAAGCGGGAATGGGGACCAAAGAGAGACAGTCACGCGACGCAGTGCCCGTCGGGATAAGGCAGCTCAGTGAGCTGGCTCCACCTCGCCCAAGCCGACGCGTGACTTCCCGAGCTTGTTCATGTTTCCGAGAGCGGAGGGCGAGGACTGGCGTCTGACTGAGAAATCTGAGAGCCTGACGTCGTGGAGTCAAAGCGAGGCGAGGCCTGACCCATGGCACCCACGGAACACAAGAGCCAGAGAGACTGCCTTCCTAGCGGGCCTGCTCATCTTCCACGGGAGTGAACCCGGGCTGGAGCTGGCTCTGCCTGGCTTAAGATCAGATTATTTCTTGCTAGCTGTCTTGGCAATGTTTGGAATATTACTAAAATAAACCCTCCCCTATTATTTTAAGTATAGAGTACTTTACCATTCAATTTCAGGATAATTAGATTTGAAGGTGAGCAGGACCTCCTCCCCTTGGTCCTCTGCCCTGTTGGGGCTGAGTCCACGCTGTGATTGCAGTTTTTCTAGGTCCTTTGAGACCTCAGGAAGGGTCTTCATGCTCAGCCATGAAGAAGGATAAGCTTGCGACACGCCTCGGTAAATGGATGCACCTGGAGACCACATATTTAAGTGAAATAAATCAAACACGCATGTGCAACTTTCTCATTGTCTGTCTGGTGTGAGAAACTGAAAGTGTAAATAAAGACCAAAATATATAATAGATATGGTGAAACAGGAAGAAAATGTTCAGATGGGAGGGGGAACTGTGGTGGGGGAGGAAGGAAGGGAGGAGAAAAAATTGGAAAAGAAGGAAAAATTGAAACAGGTTCTGTAAATAAAGGGGGAAGAGGGGTTGAAGGAAGGGGAGGGGAATGTGTAGAAAAGAACTGCGATATATTATGTAAAGGTGCAAATTCCTTATGAAGAATGTGATCATTATGTATATCTAAAATGTACCAATAAACTTAATTAATTAAAAAAACCTGGAGTGCACGTTGCTCAGAAATCACCGTCAGCAGAGGCTCCTAAACCCTTAGGGAAGAATACCAGGACCTGACTGTGTTTCCAGCGAGTCTCTGGCCAGGGCCAGCTGCTGTGACCAGCACACTGGTCCCCTTGGAAGCAGGTCCTCACTGTCAAATCCCTGCCACCAGTCCTTCGAGAAAAATGAGAATAATGAGAATTTACTGACAGGCGTGAGGGACAGGAGCAAGAACAGAAACACCCTGGAGCAAACTTCGTGAAGTTCTGAGCACGCAACCTGTCCCTTCTAGTGCCTCTCTGGTGACCCGGGGGCCTCTCCTCACTCTACCTGCCCCTGCCTCCACCTTTCCTGCTTCCCAGAAATGCCATGAGCCTGTCCAGGTTCCCATCCTGCACCCTCACCTGGTCACCTCCTGCAGAAGGCTGTGTTCTGGGGGCGGATTCTAAGTAAGCAGTTACTTTCTTTGAGGTACACGGATTCCTTGTCCTGCTTGTAGCATCTTTAGGCAGTCACATCCTCTTCTTTTATTTCAGTTCATCATGAGCAGTTGGAAGCTGGGACCCTCCTTCACTTCTGGAAGTTTAGTTTCTGCCCCTAAGAAGAGTCACTCGCCAGTGGCAGATGTGACCTGGAGGGACTGAGGATTTGAGGTTGGTATCCTCATCCCTCTGCGACCTCTCACGGGCTGACCTCACTTGTGGACGCTCTCTGCCCTGGCCTCCCTCTTCTCCTCTGATATCAGATCTGCACATGGGTTGGCTACACGGTGACCTGACCTTGGGCCCTGAGCTGGGTCTCTTTCAGCCTTCCACCCGCACCCCCATGTTTGGCCCTGGTCCTGGTGGCTTTTAGAATGTGACTCCTCCCCACACTGGCCCTGATGGGTGACTGTGGTTGGAGACACGTGCCCAGGTCAAGCAGAGGGGGTTGGTGAGGTTCAGGGTGCCACTGCTGAGCTTACGTCATCTCAGGTGATGTCACAAAGAGCAACTTTCACGTCCTAACACATTCCTCTTTGCCACTACTAGACCTGAGGTCGGGCTCTCCTGTGTAAGGGCTGCTCTTAGGAACAGTCTGTGCCCCCATCTGAGGGGCTAGCCATGGCAGGTAAAGCCACCTTGACTCTGAGTTGAAGTTTTCCAAACGTATGAATAGATGCAGCAGATGTCAATGCACTCTGAAAAGTTTACGGAACAGGTGGGCATTCGGACATCAGGGTCTGAGGCCGGGGGCTCAAGGAAGCCTATGGCCCGGGTTTACATGGCACAAGAGTGCTGATCTCTCTCTCCGCTGGCCACTAGTGGGGGGCCTAGTGAGGGGGTCTGGCTCTCTGTCCAGCACCAACCTTGCAGTGGACTTGCCTACTGCCTGGTCACCATGGGGGGATGCCCGGTGAAGTACACCATCTGCTGACCTTGAAGTTAGGGAAAATCTTGAGCGTGTGCCTGGCTCTTAAGCTCTTACCATGTTTTCACAGTCGTTCCGAGCACGGGCTTGAATTTGACGCGGGTGACAAAGAGACTTAAAGAGAACCAGGTAGACAGCAGGTGGGCCAGTGAGGATGGGGCCTTAGTGTGTGGGTGAGAGATGCTTAGGGAATGGGTGGTGATGTGGGGCGGGTCAGGAAAACATTTCACTGGAGAATCAACAGGATGTGACAGCTGCTGGGCCTGAGGAGTGAAGGAGAAGAAAATATCAAGGACCACTCCAAGGCTGTAACTCACACGAGGAGGTGTGTCGTGTTATTACACCATTGCTAGTACAGAGGATACTTGAGGAGGGACAGTTTAAGGGAAAGATGGGGGTCTGCTTTTCAGACCATAGCAGTTAAGTCACCTTCCATGTAACCAAGGAGAGATTTCTAGGAGCAGACTTGTAAGTCCGGATCCCTGTGCTGTGGGTAGACTTGACTAGAGAAAGAGACTTTGGAGTCTCATGGAGTACACACTGCATAAGGAGCCATAGCCGGTTTTAGAGGGGTTTTGACAAACAGTCCAAACCTCAGAGATGGGCAAACTCTTACCTGAGAGGCAAAAGAATTATTTCAAAATGTAATGAGAAGGCAGGAAGCGCTCAACCTTCTGACTTCGGATGTATTCTACTGCAGAGAGCCAATGAAGGGGGCAGGTGGGACATTCAGGACAGGGAGTTTGGGAGCTATTTATTTATAACAGGAAGATGGTGTCCCAAGAATGGTGTAAGCACACATCAACAAGAGTAGAAATCCACAAAAGGCAGGGGATGACAAGACTGAGAAAAGGAAGGCTAGGGGAGAAGGGGAAATAAAATCGCCTTTCACTGACCAGGAAATGGGAGGCAGGGTGGAAATGATTGGTTCCAAGCATCTGATGTAATGTTTCGCTGCCGTGGTTGACACGGGGTCCCCGACAGCAGCGTGTGGCCCAGTCTCAGAGGTACGGTGTGGACCTGTTTCAGAGCGGAGCCTTGGCTCTGCAAAGAGAATCAAGACAAGAACTCTCTATAGTCTAGTAGCCAACAGGCAGTAGTAAAATCTGGACGTGATAAGCGTCATTTGGATCTTGGATGCTAGCCATCTTCGCCCTTCTCCCCGCTGGCTTCATGTCAGTGTGTAAAGTCACACCTTGTCTTTTAGTAACGTGAGAAGGGCAGATTACTTTTGCGGTAAGGTAAAGTTGAACTGGTATTTGATAAATTCAAAACAGTTGGAAGGAATTTTTTCAGTTAGTTATTTTATCTTAAGGAACTCATTGTTTGATCTTGAATTTTTCACTCAATTCAGTAACACCAATACCTTAATGCTGTTAATTTATAGCAAGGACTGCTGTGCAGTGCGATGATATGCAAGATTCCCATGTGGGTCACACATTGTCCCATGGTCAGTGGTACCAATGAGCCACGCCACCCAGGGCTTCTGACACCTCCCCCCACAGTGGACCTGCCCACAGTCATGTGGCTTGCTTCGGCCAATTGGACAGGAGCAAGCATGGTGCAAGCACAGGCTTGATTCGCCCCTGGGAGTTGCTTAGAAGCCATCACTGTGACAGTTAACGGTTGTGCCCACTTGATCAAGAAAGGCCCAGATGGTTGGAGCAGCGTAGTTCTGGGTGTGGCTGACTGGGTTTACTGAGGAGGAAAGACCCATCCTTGTGAGTGGGGCCAGCCATAGGCTTGTAGCGTAAATGAAATGAAAAGGGGAAGGAAGAAAGTTTTGCTTTAGTTTCCTTGAAGGAGCTCCCACCCTCACTGTTGCCTTGGGCCTCGATCTGCAGGCTCCCGGCGCAGACCCGTTGGCTTCCAATGCGTCCTGAAGTGAGCTCCAGGTCTTCCACCTTTGACTGGATCATTGGGGTCTCTGGTGCACAGACAGTGTGTCCCTCTATGTATCTGTATATTATCTATAGATCTGTCTGTCTGTCTGTCTATCATCTATCTATCTATCTATCATCACTCTAGTAAGCCCTGACTGATGTTGCCACCATGATGGAAAGCAGCTCAGCGGGAGGACCAAGTGACAAAGTGAGCGGCTGTGTGGGAAGAGGCTGTACCACCCCAAGCCGTCTTGGTCATTCTAGCGCAGTAGACCGCTCAGGGAAAGGAAGCCAGGTGAGTGACCTCAAGTACAGAAGGGAGCTGAGCTACCCAGCTCAGCCCATTTATCCATGTAACTGTTAGAAATAATAAATTGTTTTCTAATTCCTTAGGCTTTGGGGCGGTTTATTGTGCATTAGTGGGTAACTGACACAGAGTCTCTTCAGGGAATCTGAAGGAGCAGTTGTCTCATTGTGCAGTCTCAGGTAATAAATAATTCCTTCATGCCCTTTGTTGAAAGGACAAATGATCTGCTCCCCCCTTTTTGGAAAAGAAGGCTCCAATGTACTTCTGAAGGCAGCATCCATTTTTAAACGGTGACTTGTTCTAATTGACACAGAGATATTCAGTTTCTGCACTTCACATTCATGTGCCTGGATCTTATTACCCCTAGGACTATGTCATGGGATAGTTCTTGGTCAAATGACTCCTGTTCAGAAGTTCCAGAAAGAGGTTTCCAGATTATTCTAGGGATTCCATCAGGTCTCATTTAATGGAAGTAAGAAAAACAACCAAATGTGAATCCAGCACCCTGTGACCCACCTTACATCACCCCACCCCACTGCTTACCCTTAACGCCCACTGCGCTTCCAAGAAGGACAACAGACAGGTCAGCCAACATGTGGACTTTATAATCTCTGCTATTTTAACTTCTCAAAGACTCCTTGTAGCATTGGCAAGCAAGTCAGGGCTCTGCAAGTCTCCCTTTGATTGCAAAACACACGGGAGCTTTCTCCTGACTAGAGTATTGTTTTTCCATGCACAAATGACTTTTCTTTGCAAAATGTGCTTAGGGCAAACATCCAACATCCACAGATTTCCCATGGTTTTGTACCCACTTTTCTTTCCTATGAAGGTGAACCAGTTAATATAAAAAGTCAGGGAAGATGAAGGGATTTCTCATACTATTATTGCCAATCTGGTTACAACATATTTATTAGCAGAGTGACATTTGTTTGAGGCTAAGTTTGGACTATTTTACTATCATAGAAGACTACATTTCCGAGGTTAAAAATATATATTTCCTTTTCCCTCAAGGTCAAGTTTTCCATTCTAGTAGACTAAACTGTAATCTTTTTCATAAGCCAATAATTTCCGAGTTCACCAATACTGGAACTGTTCTTCATTTTAGGTTTGGAATCATCTATTATAATTTCTACCATGCATACCCTGGAGAAGTTCTTTGAGTTATCATTTGTTATCATCTCGTTCTAGTGTTTAACTCAAATCCTTGGTGAGTTGTGGTGGGGACGGTGATGATGTTGATACATCCCTGGCCATTTTCCCAGTTCTACTGTGGTCACAGCTCTGGCCCCTTTCAGAAAGACAGTTGACAGCTTTCTTGCTGATGGTTACCAAGGGCCATGGCTTTTGGGAGGTAGTTTTTTCAAGTATGACCCTGAGTTATCGCTTGTTCTCTTTCTAGGAGTGGAGATGAATCTACAGGATCTTATGTTTATAAACATTATATGAATAAAGATAACTTAACCTGTTACTCCTCTGAAAAGTGCTTGTCTATTTTTTGACCCAAAAAAATTTCTTTCCTTGGAACCAGTATTCCAAGGAGAACAGAACTTCAAGTTATGAACGAATGATTCCATTTGAAACCAAGATGTCACGGTTTGTAGTTAGCTCTTAAAATATTGCATTTGTATATGTCCAGTCATTACACCACCATACTGTTGTCTCATTGTATGTCCTGGAAGGTTCTTGGCCCCAAACTAGAGTGGCATTTCTTACATCCTATGTCCATATGGAGGGAGTGTTTGTAAAAAGACTCACAACTTTTTTCCATTCCCTTTCCTTCTCCTCCTTTCATCTGTTGTTCTCTCATCCATTTGAAAAGATCTTTCTAATTCCTAATTATTGCTCTGTCTGTCTGTCTATCTATCTATCTATAATCTATCTATCATTATCTTCCATCTTAAAGTTTCTCATATAAGAGAAAGTGCATGATAGTTAAACTTGTGCATCTGCTTTATTTCACTTACTGTCATGGTCTCAACTTGCATTCATTTACCTACAAATTCCTCAAGTTTATTTTTCTTTATGGCAGCATAGTACTCCATTGTGTATAAATACCATACTTTCTTAATCTGTTCATCTGTTGCTGAGTATATGGGCCATTTCTAAGATCTAGCTATTATAAGTTGTGCTGCTATAAACATGGGTAGGCATGTATCAGTGTGATATGATGATTTTAACTCTTTTGGGAAGATACCTAGAAGGGGAATAGCTGAGTCAAAGGGAATTCTTAATTTTAGTTTTTTGAGGAATCTTTACACTGATTTTTGTAGGGACTGTAATAGTTTATACTCTCACCAGCAGTGTAAAAGAGTTCCTTTCCCCCATATCCTCACCAGCATTTGTTATTATTTAACTTCTTGATGATGACGATTCTTTCTGAAGTAAGTGGCATCTCAATGTTAATGTAATTTGCATTTCTCTAGAATTTTTGCAAATGGGAGGAGGCCAAGAGTTGGAAAGAGTGGGCCTGTGGGAGAGGAGAGGTAGGGGATGGAAAAAAAAGAATTAAGATGTACTGTGTCCATACCAACTCCCCACAATGGATGTGGTCATTCTGTACTGCAGACGTGGACTAATAAAAAACACAATAGGAAGAGACACCCAACACAAGAAGCAAGCAGCACAGTCGGTCGCCCACTGTCTTCAGGTAAATGTGGTCCAAGTGACAGATCAGTGGTATTTCCATCTCAGTGATCTGTGATGATCAGAACTGGCTCAATTTTGCCAAGGCTGTGAAATTCAGATACGAAATATCCAAAGTGAAGAACGACATGTTCTCCATCACTTATTAATTATGAAAAGCCCATTCCAACTCCTTGATAGGAGCAGGAAGATCATTTCTAAAGGATTCACAAACTGCAGAAGAGGTTTAGGTTCACTGACTTGAATTTACATTGAACTGTCACCAGTAATTATAAATGCTCTGATTCTAGAATAATCCAACTTTGCTTGGGGGGCAGCTGTACAAATGTAGTGGTCCCCTGAGCTCAGTGGTTACTCCACACACCTCCTGGTCCCATCTTATTTGTCTATACTGCAGTGTGACAGGCTGAATGTCAGTATTTAGAGAATGTCCATGTAACGTAGCAATAGGTAATAACTTACTATGAGGCGAGGTATCATATTTTCACATTTCCTAATAGATAGGTAGAATATCAGTGTTTGGCTGCTTTTGGAATTAAAACTATAGTAAGAGCTGTATTTGTGTGATAAGGTTCCTCTACATTGTACAATGGTCACCAAAGAAGTGCTTTAAGTTTATGTTAAACTGTGCTGTTACTGGAATTTTATAAGTAGAGTTAATGATAAGTGTTTCTGATTGCAAAGTATGAAAATTTTAAAAGACTGTAAGTTCCAGGAATGGACTTATGTTATCAGTAATTTAGGAGATAATTTCATGTTGTTCCAGTCCGTGAGTGTCAACCGGGTGACTCTGAGCCCTGGGGACAGTTGGGGATGTCTACATACTTCTGGTCATCACAAGTAGGGAAATACTATTAGGATTTAGTGGGTACAGATCATATCAAGGTGGGGATCACTCCTCTTGTGCTCCGGGAGGCATGGCCAAGGAATCTCAGTAGTTTCCTTGGATCTGCATTGGACTGGGAATTTGGACTTGTAAGTTTGAATGGTCATTAATAAGCTAGAAAACTGTGGAAGGCCAGTTTACCTTACTCATTTTTCTTATTAACAAAAGTGATAACTGCCATCTTCACCTTACCAAGTTGAGATAAGCACTTAGAGATAAAAGTGCAGTGAGACTGCAGTGGTCTCACTGTTGATTCTGTTTCTCTCGTGGGAGGAAGGGGATTGGAGAGGGAGTATTCTTCCTTTTCGGCTGATACAGATCAACCATGGCTTGCATCTTTGTAAATGCCTGAATGCAGTAACTGGTAATGGCCCCAGGCTTGTTTTTCCTGCCGGCTCACGTGGTCTCCAGGCTTGAGCTCGCGCAAGGATGGGACTATTCTTTCCCTCCTCTGGGGCCACGTGTGCTTGTGGATAAGTGGATCCTGGTGGCGAAGTAAGACCACACATCTCCTGTTTTGGTGAGTGTGGGACAGCCTAAGTGTCCTGCTGTGATATTTTAATGGGAACTGCCAAGCGGTGTGGAGCTGGTAACTAGTGCTCAGCGTATGGAACAAATTGAAGAAGCCCTATTCCTATGATGCCTGTTCAAAATTGGTTTTCCTTTATGGCTGAGTGTTAATGCTTAAAAATAGAACATCTCAGCTTTTCCATAGATGTGACTGCCGTACGAAGATTCAGTACCCAAATATATTTCTTTCTCACTTCCAGCTTCCTCTTGTCACATAGCTGGGTCTGGAATGAAAACACAGCCTTCAGTGGGTCGGGAGGCTGCAGGAGGTGGCGGGCAGCTGCCTCGGATCTGCCCAGTTCTGCGTTCCTGAACAATGGGCGGGATAGAGTATTTGTTCAGGAACAAGCTCAATAATGTATTTGGATAAAAAATGACAACACACCCTGAACTCCAACCCTCCTATGTCAGTAATGCAAGTTGAAACTTTAGATTCAAAGACATCATTTTGCAGGGAGCCCCTTCTCACCACACACCTCCCCCCATCCAGTGACCTGGTTACGTGCTCCACGGGCTACTTGCTGCCTCAGGTTCTTGCTTTCATACAGGTGGGGTCACTGTTTGCACCAAGTAATTAATTGCACTCTGATAATAAACAGTTAAAATCATTTGGATTTCTTATACATCACATTTACATGCCAACTAAAACAGTATTTCTCTTGCGTCTAGTCTGTGAAACTGTCTGATTTAGCTTCATTCATTGGTTCATTCATTTATGTGAAACTTTCGAAGGAATGACAGCACACAGACCCCTCCTCTGCTGTTCTGAGCGGACAGTGGCTGCACGATGCAGTCTGTTCCTCTCCTTTCCTAGGCTGTGGCTTTGGGGTTTCCTGGGTCTGCAGTTTTCCCCCATGGTACTGTCGTTTATCTTCTCTGAGACTTTTCCTATTAAATACTACTAAGTGAGCGTGAACTGGATGGAAAAGACCAGTGTCTGCCAAAATTTTTACTTTATATCCCATGCATTTGGCTGTAAAGATAATGATCTCTCTTCTGTTTTGTGTCCTTCTTGGCAAGAATTCTAAGCCTCTCTTTCTGAAAACAGACCTTTTGGATTGTGAGGAAGCCTCCTTCTATGCAGCCGTTCCTCAGCTCAGAAGGCCACAGCTCCACTTAACATGAGGTTACAAAGCTCCTCTGCTGCACCAGAAATGCCTGAGACACTCCGTAAGCCTTACTGTGCTCCTGCTCCCTCATGTCATTTAAGACACAGTTTTCTTAGAATGTTTTCCTGGGTTTATTTTGTCCTTTGTATCTCCTATGCTTTATTGTGTCCCTAAATATCCCTCTACACTGACCTCAAGCTTTCCCAAACATTCACACATCCAGCTATGCTTCTTGATTCCCTCTACTTTCTCAATTAGTTATAGGTAAGCCAACTTGTTCCCCCAGATAGCTTTAAATTTTTCTGCTGAACATTTCCCTGTATTCTTTGCAGAAAGAAAGGTTCTAAATGCTAACTGGATGTGCTGGCACACATCTGTAATCCCAGCACTCAGGAGGCTGAGGCAGGAGGATCATTGTGAGTTTGAGGCCAGCCTGAACTGCATAGTGAGATTCTGTCTCAAAAAGACAAAAAAAAAAAAAAAAAAAAAAAAAAAAAAAAAAAAGAAAGAAAGAAAGGCTCTAAATGCTGAACACTAGAGTAAGAACCCTTGTTTCTCTGAACACAGGTAAGAGATGGCAAGCTCATGAATCAGTACACAGTTTTCTTTAATCCTGCCACATGCAAAGGTTAAAAATCACAGCAAGATTGTTCTTGGATCACTGAACACAACTGAAATTCAGAGAGAAGAAGGGGAACTCTGCCTGCTCTCACAATCCCTCCCCATTTTCCATTTTTTCCCCTTCAATCTCTTTCCCTAGCACCCTGGGGCTGCGCATGGGATTTGAAAATTGAAGTCAGCATCACTTCTCAGCTGGACAACATCACTCTGCACAGTGTGAGCAACCCGTCAGTTCCTGATCACCACATTATGCTCCTGAGCTTGAAAGGCTCTGTGGCTTCCTGTCGCTCCCAGGACGGTGTCTATCTGGGCCAAGCAGTGCTCAGCAGCCTGTGACAGCTGACCCCCTCCGACCGCTGCTGTGCCTCACCTCACCTGCCAGCCACACACACTCTCTCATCTCAGGGAGGTCCCCGTGTCTTGCGGCTGGTGAAATGTTCCTCCTGTTCCATGTTGCTGCACGCAGCCAACTCCTGTTCCTACGTCAAGTCTCTTCCTTACATTATTTCCCATCAGTACTCTGTGACCCTTGGGACCCAACCATGCAGCCCCTGCAGTATATTCTTTTAGCACCTTTCCCTGTCGGTGTTTATCTTATGAAATCCGAGCTGTAGATCATCTTGCTCAGTGTCATACTCTACATCCTACCCCACGAATCAGGGGCTGAACACATATTTGTTGAATTTCTATTGAATACAGGAACTGTTTGTTGAGCAGCTACTACGGGGCTCTACTCACCTAACCAGCAAAAGAGACCACTAACTGGTAAAATTCCTGCTTTGGCCTAACTCTGCGCACATATGCTTAGCGACAGTGTAAAGTTGTGGCTCCATGCTTCATATCCCTGTCTAATATCCCTGCGGCCAGCTGTTAAGTGATAATGAGAAAGCTCAGCTTTATCTCTTACATCAAACCTTGTCCTGGGCGCGTCACATGAACTGCCTTACTCTGTTCCAGTCTCTGTGGTAGAGCAGCTTGTGTTATCTGCACTTACTGGATGAGGCTTTGAGGTTAAGGGAAGGTTAAGCGTCTATTCTGCTAAACTGGTTTCTTGCTGATTATTCACTTTTTAACTTTATATTTCTTATTAGCATGTATTTGTCATACATATTGATCATATTCATCATAAGGAATTTGTACAAATATACACTATCTTGATTCTTCTTTTTTCTCCCATTGCCTGCCCCTCCCTTCAACCTTTTTTCCCTTCCCCATTTTCTTGCTGTTTTGTGTGGTGCTAGAGATCAAACCAAGGGCTGTCCACATGTAAGCCCTTGTTCTCCCACTGAGCGACACCCTCAGCCCTGAGCTAGCTTCACTGAACCTGAACTGGTGGAGAAATTTGGATCATCATGAAAAATACGATGCTCACTGTAAAACCTTGCCCTTATGCATATTTTGCAAACATCTTCCATTTGCTCCTTTCAACAATATTATGAGTTAAACAACGTGGGTTTTAATTTCCTCCTTCAACTGCTGGTAAATCTTAAGGACAAACTGTTCAAATAATGCCCAGAATCAAACCAGCTAAGGAGAGATGAATAGAGATTCACAGCCCAGGTTTCCTGATGTGCCAAACATTTTTTCTGGCTCCTCAAGGCCTTGAGAACAACTGAAACAAACCCGCAGCCTCCCCTTACATCTCCCAGCTTCAAGGCCACCAACTTTCCCCAGATGTCTGGGGCACAGCCTGCCCAACTATGGGGGACTTTTCATATGCAGAATACACATCCAGAGCTCAGCTCTTGATTTACCTTGAGTTTTGACACCCAGACAAGGAGGGCCAGGTGGGCAGCCAAGTCTGAAAAATAAGGAAGGTTTGCTGGGGTCAAGTTGGCCAACTGAGTACACCGGGGTGCTGTAGCATCTCTGCTCTGGGATCCACAGCATCTGAACCTCAACAACTGCTTCATCCCACATCTTGCCCTTTGTTGATTTAGAGCGTCAGACTCTCGCAAGTGACAAATAAACCGTAACTCTGTGGAAGTACGAGGAGCAAAAATAGTTTGTTTCCTTGGTCCATAATTGAAACATCCTAAGCTCTCAGACACATTAATAGGCAACATCTGCTAAAATGAAGAGAAACAGTGAAAAACAGGATATGAGGCTTTGGGAACAAGAGTGAAGGGGTCCAGCCGGACAAAGCTCCCGTGACCGTGGTAACTGGGGCCAAGTGCCTTGGAGAAGTCAAATAAAAACAATGGAAAAGGAACTATTGTGCTGGGGTAGAATTAATTTTATTCCTTTTTCATCAGTCTCGTTTAGCTGCACAGATAATATAAGGACACAATATGCTGTTGAGTTGAAAGGAAAGGCACTTAGGATGCTTGGTCTCTGGGGAACTACTATGTCGGGAGGGCTAGTGTATAAGTCTTTCTCCTCGTTATCACGAATGCTGCTTGAAATTTAGGAAAACAAACACCAAAAACCATTATGATCTTTCCACAATATTTAAATGACTTCTAAATAAATAGAAATAATGAGATTTTCAATCTGTTTTGAAGAAAAACACACCCACAGGGGCAAACTGCGTTGTCTTTAGACAGTCTTTAAACTGAAGCTCTTGTAAGCATCAGCTGAACTCACAGTATAAGAGGGTGCAGTCTGTCTTGACCTCCCCTCCCCTCCCCTCCCCTCCAGTGTGGCAGTGGGAGGCTTCCAGCAGGGAGGGAGGAGGCAGACTCTCTCATGCGGAATGCAGCTCTCCAGTACCTCCAACCATTCAGAGGGGATTGGTTTGTCTTTCAGGGCACGGTTTCTCGATTTCAGCATCAAGATAACCTTGCTTACAAGAACAAATCATAGCTTATTCAAGAGCCAATAATTTTATTTTTCTGAAAAATCCAGTGAGTGTTCTTGGCTCTGTGTGCTACATGGCTTCTGAGGAAGTGACTTCATTTTGTCATCCGATTGTGAATGCAGCCATAGACAATGAGTCAAGGAGTCGGCGTGGCTGTCTTCTGATGAAAAGCAATTTGTAAAATAGGCTGAACCCTGGGTCTAGTTTGTTGACCTTTGGCTTATGCTAGACATTTTTAAATATTTAAGTGAAGCAACTTTTCTCTCTAGATTCCAAAGCTGGTTCAATGATATTTTAAACTTTTGTATTTGAATCTATTGGTCCAAGCGGCTTCATGGCATAAAGTGGTCAGAATAATTGCTGTCTGATTATAAATGATAGAACTTATGAGATGCTACTAGAAGCAGATAGCTGTTTGTCCCTTGGTTTTTAAACAAATGTCAGCACCTTGCCTTAATGTTGAATGAAATCCAGCCTAAAGCAAGCTCATTTCAGACACTGCAAGGTGTATCAGTCAGCTTTTCTGTGTGGGACAAAACACCCAACATGCACAACTTAAAGGAGAAAATGTTCATTTTGGCACACGGTTTTGTAGGCTCTAGTCCATAGTCTGCAGAAACATCAAGGCAGAAGAGTGTGGCAGAAGAAAGCTGCTCCCCTAGGGGTAGCCAAGAACCAGAGCAGGAAAAAGCCAGAGAAAAGGCACCATCCAGACACACCCAGAAGGACGCATTAGTGATCTCTCTGACGTCTTTCAAGCCAGTGGAGTTGACAGTCAAAATAAACCACCGTCACACAAAGGGAGTCAGGCCACAAAGGACTAGCACCACCTCACTGCCAGGTGGCACTGTTTAAGAGCCCTGGGACACAGGGGATTATTTAAACTCCAACATTCCCAGTGCTGAGGCCACTTTCTCCAGAGTGATAAAATTGGACGCCATATTGCTTTTCTTTCAAGTGTTTCTGAGCAGAAGTAATCAATTGTGTTGTATTTGGGGCTCTATTTCCTGTCTACAATGCTTGAGCTCCACCCATACAGGAACAGAATTGTCTCCTCCACTCTCTGTTGCTCTATTTTGCCCCAGGGAGATGGGAACAACCCTGACTGTTGTACTCTCCAACTTCGGTATAGCAGCTGGGCTTCCACATGTTGCCAGGCCAATGACTCACTATGGAGCACAGGTGAGTGCCTGGAGCAGGTGCTCCAGCTTCTGGGTGCTGTTGCCACAGAAGTCTCCTCTAAAGTCAGAGGCAACCTTCCCTGGGGAGGGAGTGGTTTTGGAAGCCCTGGGAAGCGTCTTCTCTGTGTGTCTGTCTGTCTGTCTATCTGGCTGTCTTCTCCTCCTCTCTTTAGGACTCTCTGAAGTCTGGTGACCTGTGACTGTTCTGCACCACTGATCACGCTCTTCATTTGTAAGGAAAAAGCACTTGCATAAAGGATAGGTACACTGAACGCAGCCACCATTGCTTGTTTTCCAGCCTACTTCCTGCAGAGTTAAGAAAGTCTCCCTCAATGTTTCAAATTGGAATTTGAGCTGCCTAGGCTTCCTCAGTTCCTTTGACATGAGTGTTGGGAGCCTGGAACATGAAATCAACATTCAAAATACGAGCTGTAGAACTGGCGGCCGCTCACTGCAGCTCTCCCAGAGGCTGGTAATGGATGGCCTTTCCAGCCTGGGGCAGCCTTGCCCAGGGGCCTGTGGATAGTGAGCTCTGCAACCCACCACTCAGCTGTCCACCCAGCTCCCGCTCACTCTCCGGGTCCTGAGCTCAGCCTGTGGTCAGCACCCATATGTGGGTGACCACAGGTGTGAGAGGTACAGTTATGCCCCTCAGTGAGGAAGTACGCCTCTTCCTCACGGATAAGGAAAAAACGGGATAAGATGACAAAGTCAAGCATTAGAGCCAAGTTTTATCAGTTCCTATTTCACTCAGTTAAGCCAGTGTCACATGATAGGATTAGGCATAATAGCCTAGGACATGAAGATGAACAATGATTCCTAGAGCAGTGCATTGCAGGTAGAGACGCTGAAGGGTGTGTTTTCCTAGAAGGGGCTTCTCCTTTCTTCCTCCCCACCACCACACTGGCTCTACTGGCTCTAAGTGGAAGGAGAGACCGAGATATAAAGGGACATTTGGAGCTAAAAGGAGCATAAACATTTATTGTTCCACGTCTGCCAAAGACTCAGACAATCTGTCGATATCTCTTTGCTATGTAGTGGAAAATATATATTGCCTAACCTGCCTGCGTTTGAGCTCCTTTCTGCATTCCTGGGCTGATGGTCTGGGCACCATCTAGGCTGTGGCAAATAATTTGCACCCCAATTTAGTGCTACGAAGTCTCAGGAAAATCCTATGAGATTTGGAGAACTTGAGTTCTACTGAGTCACCCCAATAGAAGGAGAGCAGAAGAATTACTGTCAGTGTGGTCAGGCCCTTGTTAGCAGAGAAGAGGGCTGAGCACATCCTCTTCCAGGCTTCGGTGGCCGTGACTGGGCAGAACATAAGAGTCACAGGTTTGTGGAAAGACGCTTTGCAGAAAAAACCCAGTTTCCAAGCCAAGGAGAGGGTGACTTCGGGATTTTCAGATTTTCTGGGAAAATAATTTTCCTAGTGAGCATGTGGGCAAAGGTAAAAGCAGAGGACACCTTTGACTGCTAAACCTTGTTTCTATGCAAATGAAGTATAAATCAGTTATCCTTCATCATGGCAGTGTTTTGTGTAGCCGTGGGTAGGGAGGGGACGCTTTAGTTAGGGTGTAGAAAACTGTGACTACTCACATCCAACTTCCTACAGAGGAAGGTGATGGGGCCGGAAGGGCATGGATTTATAATGCCACAGAGGAAGTAAAGACAAGCTAGGAAAGCCCTAATTCTCTGCAAGGTGTTCATCAGTTCCTGTCTCTCTGTCCTCCTTCTCCTTTCCTACGTCTATATTTTTTTTACCGTTTTTTAGGGGGGATGTCAGGAATCGAACTCAGGACTTTGTGCTTGCCAGGCAGGCACTGTGCTGCTGAGCTATATCCCTGGCCCTTCTTTACTTTTTTTTCCCTATCTCTTTATGAAATTGCTTCGCTTTTGTACTTTGGGTGTATGTAAACATTTTATTTTAGAATAAATTGAATTTATAAAAATTTCAAAGATGGGTCAGAGTTCTTATATATCTTTTTTTTCTTATATATCTTATACTCAAAATTTCCTAATTTTAACATAGCATTGGTACATTTCTCACAGGCAGTTAACCTCAGTACATTGCTCCTAGCTGGACTACAGAGTTCATTGAGATTTTACCAGCTTTTTCAGTAATGCTCTGCTTATTTCTAAGACCCAGTTCAGGACACCATATTGCATGTAGTGACTTCCTGAATTTATTTGCATTTTCAGTTTCTCTTTCTTTTTTTTCAAGTGAGGCTGTAGCAGTATGTCTGTGTTGGGAGCAGGCATCCTAGGTCTCTATAAAAAGAACTGACTTCCTCAGATCTCTCCTTGACGTACATGCCAAAAGCACCAAGAATTTGTTTTTTCCCAAGTTAATGCTCCCTCATTACTGTCTCTTGTATTTTTCCATTTGTAGGAAGTGTCTTTTTTCTCAAAGCCCTTGCATTTTATTCTGTTTCAAACCCCGTGGAAACCAAAATTAAGATGCTAAAATTTCCTGCTGAAAAGCACCAATCACGTGCAGAAACGTGTCCAGCTGGAGGGGTGATGGAACCCCTGAACAGTTAAAAAACATAAAAGCATACAAATAATTGTTAGACAACAGTACATATTATGGGCTTCCCACGTGGTGTGCTTGTGAAAGCTGGTACCAGTAATTCACAGAACCATACAGAAGGCTGGAAGGAGCTGCAGGGAGAGCTACCACATTTCCCCGAAAACAAGACCTAGCAGGAAATAAGCCCTAGCATGATTTTTCAGGATACTAACAGTATAAGCTCTCCCCACAAATAAACCCAAGTTAAGATCATCAGCCAGACAGATGCATTTAGCATCTGTGTCCCTGGCAACACACGATGGACATGTTGAGTTATAAAATAATAATATTAATAAATAACCAAGTATAAGTAATATTGTTGACATTAACACTTAAAATAAGTAATAATATAAATTTTAATTAAATATTTATGGTGTAGACTCTCTGGCCTTCTTTGTAGATTCTTCAGCATTCCATCATAGACCCGTCAGCCTCCTGATACGGACTTGCACGGACACTGCAGCGAGCTCCAGGCCTGGGGCTGGGCTCTTCAATCTCCAGCATGCAGACACCCTCTGCACGCTTCCTCATCCAGCTCTGTGGCTGACCATTGTAAGCCAAACTTGTAATTTCTTGTACATTTGTATATCTTGTGTTATCTCTGTTTCTCTGGAAAACCCTGACTGGTACACCAAGTAGAAGTAATATAGTTGACATAAACACTTAAAATAAATGATAATATAAATTATAGTTAAATATGTAGAAATACCCAAGCAGGTGTATTTGGATGAGTGATAAATGGCTATGTAAACAGATGAACTCAAGACTTATTGCTGAACAACTAAGTGGAGTACAGACACAATGTGTGAGTAACTTGCACACATGAGAACCCATGGGCGTGGTTGTGTCTAGTATGAGTCTCCATAATTCAATATGTTGTGCAGTCTTGGTTATTTTTCTCTCGTTGCTGAGACAAAATACCCAGCACCCAAAATTAAGGAGGGAAAGGTTTATTTATCTCACAGTTTGTGGAGGTTTCAGTCCATAATCAGCTGGCTCCAAGGCAGGGTGGCGTGGCACAGGGGCAACAGTTCAAGGCAGCAGAAGACAGCAAGAGCAGCAAAAGCAAAAGGAGGGATAGAAAGCCTCTTTGCCTCCCTTATATTGTGTGCAGGCTACCCACCTAGGGAAGGTGTAGCACTCACACCATCTCCCTGCCCTCCTCTTGCACAGGATGAGGGTGTTTACAAAGTAACAACCCTGGCACCCCGCTGAAGCCCTTAGTTAAACTTCTACACTTCTCAGATTGACACAATGTATCAGCCATTACACATGTGTTGTAATGATGCAGTACGCCCTGGCCACAGGGACAGGAAGTGCTCCTTTAAGGAGAGCTCCATTGCTGGGCCTGAGAGATTAGGACCAACGAATCTACAGGAGATGGAGTTGCCAGAAATTCAGGCTGGAATGTGGGGTTTGCAGAGTCCTGAAGATGCTCCCAAAGCAGATAACATGACTGTATTTGCATAAATATTGGATTTTTGTGCATGAATAAATAAATAAATGGTTGTATGTGAAGAAGTGTAGATTGTGGTACATGAAAAAGCAAGAAATCTCCTGAAAATAAGTTCTGTTGCTTCTTTTGGAGCAGAAACTAGTATAAGACCCAGTGTTACTTTTGGGGAACTGTGGTCATTTATCTCGGTTAGTTTATGGAAAGGAAAACTGGGCCCAGGCAAGGAAATGTCCTGACAAAGTCCCAAAGGAGCGGAGAAGCAAGAACCCACATCCTCACCTGTCTGTCCAGAGCCCCTTGGGTCACTTCTGCCAGGAACAGTCCTACAGCAAAGGCTACAGGAAAAGTAGTTGATAGGTAATTAAATTATTGACAGCAGAGAATTATTTTAAAAAGATAACACATATATTTCATTTTATTTTAAGGCATATGAATGAGCACCTAATAACTTTAAAAACATCTCCAGCCAAAACTAATTTGTGTTTTCTTAGAATGAGTCCAAGGACGAGATAGAGTTTGTGTTGTCATCTTTATGAGGGCCATAACTACCAGTTGCATTTCTTTAAGGTGAACCAAGTACAAAATATACTCCCAAAGCAATCTATGCACAGTCCATCAAATTTTAGTAAAAGTTATCCAGTACCTAAAAGGAAGAGCCTTTCTAGGCAACTCATGTGCATCCGCTACTAGTAAGCCACGTGCTAGGATTGGGGTCTGCAGTACCCACCAGAGGCTTGGTGTTAATGGCCTGGTTGCCAGTCTGGGACACTGTTGGGAGGTGGTGGAACCTTTAAGACGTGGGGCCTCATGGGAGGAAGTGACATCATTGGGGGGTGTGGCCTCAAGAGGGTTGTGGGATGCATGCCTCTTCCTTTCACTTTTCACTTCCAGAGGTGATGGCTTGTTTTGCCTTGTAGCCTCTTCCTGTCTCCTGCCTCATGCAGGCCCAGCAACAATGCGGCCATGTCAGCACGGATCCAAATTCCAAGATGACAGCCCAAAGTAAACCTTTCCTCCTCTTAAGTTGGTTATCTCTGCTACTGTGTTTTACACTAATGGAAAGCTAACACAGCATGTAACTTAGCTTTCCTAGAAATGCTCTTTATTCTTTTCACTGTCATCAGTTGCTATCATATTTTGCTAAACTGTAAAAGCAAACGGGGCTGGCATGAAAATGTTCACATTAGAAATAAAACAAGTTATCTGCAAACTAGAAGTGCTTTGCTGCTTGTGGGTGTGCGTTACAGAGAAAAAAGAGACAACCGGGTCAGCGGGAAAGTAACTTGGATCAAAAATTAACCAGGAGATGCATTCAGGTTTTTAAACTTATTCACCCTCTTGCACAGTGCCTTTCCCAGCCACTCCAATCCGGATGGGACCCTCTTTTTTCTTCTCTGCTTTCTGTGGCACTTATTCAGTCTGTCACACTATCATCTAACAAAAGCTCCTTCTATGTCTTTAATATGTACTTATTTTTGAAGCCAGTAAAAGAATTTATACTTTTTTTACTTACCTGTACAGCACTTGCCTAGAGCTGAAAAGAGAACCATTAGCAATGAACTTGTTGAACTCACTTGAATTTCATGCTGATATCTTTTGAGATCAGCCAAGAGCAATTTGACTTTTACTGGCACTCTGAAGGGTCAGAGGCTCTTTGGAGGATGTTTCTCCTTATGGGGCTGTGATGGGCACCTAGATAGAGCACTGTGATACCCAGGTGAAAGTGAGCACCACACTTGTCAGACAGTGAAGGCCCACTCAAGGGTATGCGGTGTCTCTTCATCCCATGGACAGAGATCTGAGCCTAACGTGTGCAGTTAAATCTATGTCGCAGGATTCTGAGTTGCAATACCTGGAGTTGGTCACCAAGGCGGGTCTGAGGATTGTTTTCCTACAGGTCTTCGTAATGGGGTGGGCTCTTCCCCTTTTGGGTTATTGGCTCCGATTCTGTATTTTGGCCACAGGCTTGCTTTACTTAAGCACTCTAAGACAAAAGGGAGGCTCTTCTCCTTGGGATTCCTGAGGAAAAGAGGCTTGGCAGCTTCCTAGATCATTCCACTGCTCCATCACTCAGACCCTGAAAAGACCTTCTTTTGCCCTATGCCAGTTCTTTGGTTATAACATAAACATATTTCCTTTTGTTGGCTATCTGTGACCATGGAGCACAATTATGTATGCACTTACTTATTTATTGCCTCTGGGAGTGAAATCTGAAGGGACTTTAGAACTATGCTCGAATAATTCTTTCTCTTTGGAGGGTCAAAACCTCCAGTTCTCTCCACCTTTCTTTGCAGGAGGTTTTTCTCATCATGTCAGCAGACTGAGTGTTCTTCTCTTGCCAGTAGCATGTGGGAAGCAGCAGATTAATTCACGTTGAGCTCCAGGCTTCTCTGCTGGTTTGTGGGTTTTGACCTGTACACCTAGCCATCTCCTCTGTAGACAGCACACTCTCTTGGAACACACAGAAGATGTAGGAGGAAAGACAAAAGGAAAAGAGAACAGGGTCCTGCACTTAGGAGATGTCTTTCAAAAAACCTACTTAAAAGCCTTTCAAAGTTGTTCTGTAGACTTAAATACAGGGCTTTTAAAAATAGAACAAATGGTTTAAATATGACACTGTTCCTCCACTTTGCAAAAGCTCAGACTTTCCTATTGAGTATAAAATGTTTCCAACACCAGGCATAGTTTTGTAAAAATATAGCTTATAAAAAGCATGCTGACATTGTAAAAATTAAGTTTTTTTTTTTTTTTTTCTCTTGGAAGTGGAATCTTCTCAATTCTCACAGTGGTAAACTAACACGAAGCATGGACTCTGTCCCTCTCACCTCTTGTGAAGTCATTGGCTTCCTTGTAGTTTCCCCAGAGACGGGGGGTGCCCCCAACCAGGCCCTCACTTGTCCTACCGGGCCCTGGCTCTGTGTCCTGGACATCCTGAGGTCACAGCTGTTAATGGCTGTGCCAGGGTGAAAAGTGGCCAGATCCTCAACCTTTAAAGTAGTTACTTAGAAAAGCTGATCCTCCTGTCTCATTTTCTTAAATGTCATAAGAAACCATGACTGTTATTCTCCATCGTCGAAAGCACTTCTCATTTCTTTCTACGCAATTCAGTAATTAAAACCCTGAAATGAGAGGAAGCCGTGGTTCTTAGACATTTTAAAAAAAGACTTGAGGTTGTTTTCTAAAGGTCTGTGAGAAACGCTCTTGGTATTTTGGTTGGGCTTGCATTAAATCTGTACGTCTGTTTGGGAAGTATGGCCACTTTGACAGTGCTGGTTCTCCCTATTCAGGAACAGGGGACATCTTTCTGTTTTCTGATGTTCTCTTTGTTCTCCTTTATCAGAATGCTATAGTTTTCATTGTTGAGGTCTTTCTGCTTAGGTTAATTTCTTTTCTTTTTTTTTTGGTTTTTCTCCAGTACCGGGAACTGAACTCATGACCTTGCGCTTGCCAGGCAGGCGCTTTTGCCGCTGAGCTAAATCCCCAGCCCCATGCTTAGGTTAATTTCTAAATATTTAATTTTTCTTGAAGCTATTCTGAATGGTATTTTCCCCCTAATTTCTTTCTCAGTGAGTTTATTATTGATGTAATGGTTGCTGTTGCTTTAAAAAGCATTTTTTTTTGGTCTTTTTGGGGCAGGGACTCACTATGCAGTTCATGCTCATCTTGAGCTCACTTTGTAGCCCAGGCTGGTCTTGAACTCACAATGATCCTCCTGCCTGAGCCTCCCAAGTGCTGGGATTACAGGCATGTACCACCATGCCTGGCAAAAAATTTTTTATTAAGCTCCTTTTATCATTAGTACATGTTTGCACTGTATAATGATTGTGCTTTTGGTGGGAAGTTTGCACCTGTGCATAACACGTCTGAATTTCTTTTCTGACCACTTCCCCTACCCTCCCAGCTCTTATTCCGCCCCCCATTTGCAAAAGCTCCATTTCTTTTTTTTTTTTTTTTTTTTTTTTTTTTTTTTTTTTTTTTGGTTTTTCTCCGGTACCGGGAACCGAACTCACGACCTCGCGCTTGCCAGGCAGGCGCTTTTGCCGCTGAGCTAAATCCCCAGCCCCCAAAAGCTCCATTTCTGTTTTTTTCTTCAATTCTCTCTTTAAAAAAAAATCTTTTCCCCCCTCTTTCCCTCTTTCTTCCATCTCTGGCTTTTATGTGTTGATCTCTATCCTGCTACCTTACTGAATTTGATTATTAGTTCTAAGAATATTTTGGTAGAATTTTTGAGTCTTCTGTGTAGAGGATCATGTGATCTACAAATAATGATGATTTGTCTTCTTCCTTTCCTATATGCATTTCTTTTATTTCTTTCTCTTGCCTGACTTCTCAGGATAATATTTTGACAACTCTGTGGAACAGGAGTAGTGATCACTGACATTCTTGTCATGTTTCTGATTTTAGAGGTAAAGATTTCAATTTTTCTCCATTTCACATGATGTTGGCAGTAGGTTTGTCATAAATGTCTTTTATGTGCTAGCTCCTCACAAGGAATACAGTTCTTATGTAATACAAGTGTACTCATAAAAAATTTGAAAAAAAGAAGGATTATGGCATATGCTTATGTAAAAGGGAGTTGATGAGATGCTTCAGGTTCAAGCATGGGCTTCATTTTTTATGTGAACGTTAGAGAGAGCAATGTGTCAGTGTTCAGGCAGCTTCTAGATGAGCTGGAGCAGGATGGGAAATGACCATTAAAAGGTTGACGTGAAGCTGGGCATGGTGGCACAACCTGTTGTTTTGGTTACTTTTCTGTCGTTGCTGAGACAAAATACCCAACGCCCAAAATGAAGGAAGGAAAGGTTTATTTAGCTTACAGTTTGTGGAGGTTTCAGTCCATACTTGGCTGGCTCCGAGGCAGAAGGTAGCAAAGCAACAAGAGCAAAGGGGGGAATGGCAGCTGAACAGCAAAAAGCCAGAGCAAATGGGAGGAATGGCGGCAAGCAGCTTCTTTTTCCCTGCCTTACTTTGTAAACAGGCCACCCCCACCTAAGGGGCGTGTAGCTCTCACATAATCTCCATACCCTCCTCTTCCACAGGCTCAGGACGTATACAAAGTAAGTATCTTGGCTTCCTGCTGAGTCACTTAGCCAAACCTCTAGACTCCCCAAGTTGACACAATGTTTCAACCATAACACCTGTAATCCCAGCATTCTGAAGCAGGAGGATTGAAAATTTGAACTCAAGCTGGGCAACTCAGCAATTTAGTTACACCCTGTTCCAAAAAGACCAAAAACAAAAGAAAGACAAGAAAAAAAAAAAAAAAAAAAAAAGGTCTGCTGTTATGCCTATGTGCAAAGGCTCTGGATTCACTTTGCCAGTGTCATTAAAACATAAAAAATTTGATGTGAAACTCATTGCCATTTTTTTTTGCCGTTGAAAACTTCATATTGGTGCTTTCCAAATTAGTGGTTAGTATCTGTACATTTTTAGGGTTGCTGAGATCAGGGATGGCTTTGACAATCTAAAACACAGACTGTTATGGTTTCTATCTAGAGGTCCCGCCAAAGCCTCATGCGATCACAGGTGGGGCTTCTGGGGATTGACTGGATCATGGGGGTGTGATACTCATTCCTGGATTAGTACACCTATGAGTTTAAATGAGCTAAATGTGATTTTGGGAGGCAGAGCCTGGTTAGAGAGTGGGTCTCTGGAGGCGTGGCCTGGAAGAATTTATCTCCCTCCTCCTCCCTTGATCTCTCTCTGGTTCCTGTCTGCCCTGCCATGAGCCGTTTCTCCTCTGCCATGCCACCCAGCCTTCGTGCTGCTCTGTGACTGAAACCTCTACAAACTATGCGCCCAAGTAAACCTTTCCTCCTTTAAGTTGTAGGTGTTGGGTATTGTGTCAAGCAATGAGAAAAGTAACTAAGACACAGACTCTCAGACCTAGAAGGGATTTTGAAGTTCATCTAGTCCATTGGTTACTGTATGAATCTGACTATAAAATGCGTTGCCTCTTGTTTCTCATTTATTTGAAGGATAATCTCATTCTCCCAGAGGCTTCTCCTCTTTAGTTTATGTGATTGCAATTCTGATAACATCAGTATATTTAGATTATGTCCCTTCTAGATTTCTCACCGTTGGAAACCACTTTAGTTTGCTGAGGTGACTTCTTAAAAAGTTGCACTCTTTGCTGAACATTTATAAATCTATATACAGATAGTCTATGTCAAGACATAGACATATCTTCCTTTGTCAATCATTATATTCTTAGAACCAGGCATTTCTCATCTCATAGAAAGCCTGTCCTCTGATTCTGATGTCATCCCATACGTGATACTCTCCTGTATCTTCATCAAAGATGAACCACATTCTATCCAACCACGATGGATAGAAAAAAAGAATGTTATGAATGAAATGTAAAATAAACTTCATCACAACAATGAAGGTAGAAAGAGAAAGAATATAGTCAAGGATGGAAAAGAGAGGGGCAAGATGACTAGGGTCCAGTGAAGGGTGCAGGGACAGAAGCCTTACCTTTTGGGTAAGGTCAGCTTCACCTGGTAACATCTTTGGGAAATCCGCCCACCCACCCATGAGAACACTGTCCTTTCTTTGTGGTGTGGGGAATTTAACTGCCACTGTACAAAGCTACTAAAATTCATGGTCTTGAATAGTTGAAGAAGGACATCTGAATCTTTTTCTTCACGATGGAGTCAGTTAACAGTTGGCAAAAGTAGCTTCCTGTTTTTCCAGGGAAAATGCATTAAAAGTGTTCTGAAAAAGTTCAAAAATATTTGTGGACATTACATGGCTCCTGGAAATTAATATTTAGAAGATTAGAATGCAACTAAGTCAGTGTCATATGAGTTTTATTTCTGCTGAAGTGCACAAATGGAAAAGTTGTTACATCTCACAAGGTTCATTGTTTTCCCCCTTTGTCACTCTTCAGAGCTTTCCTCTTACACTTGTGCAGGACCCAGCAGAGTTTGAGAGCTTTACTAAACCTCAGATAGTCCAGGATTTCTTTCTTCTGGTCTTCACGCTGCTCTTGAACACATTATGGATGGCTGGATTTTTATTATGTTAGTGAACCCAGCAGTGGGAAACTAAGAAGCATTCCCAAGCTTGCCACTTGGGTCTGAGGTCTGAGGAGCACAGTGTGACATCTGCTGCATTTCTTTCAAGCTCCCTGTTTCCCTTAGATTTTAAATTTTCCTGGAATTTTTAACTTCTGTCTTCTCATATATACAAGTATAATTAGGTCAACTTTGATCTTTCCAAGTTACAACTCTAGAAAATTCCTTAATTCATATTGGGTGAACAATTTAGGATTATTTCTTTTGTATCTGTGGAAGGAAGGGATTGGTCCATGGAAGTGGCTGCCAGGCTTCTGGCCATGTGCACGCCTCCACTCTTTCAGCTGACTGTAACTTTCTCCTCAGCTGCAGGTATGTGCCAACCAGGACCAACTCTGCCTTCCAAGGGGACCTCAAGATTCACCAGGAAGAACAGGTTATGGCTGGTCCTATTGTACAGCTAAGTGAGGTAGAAATATTGTAGGAGTCAGACAGGGGTAGGCTGTGGGAAGGAGCCAGTGCAGAAGATGGGGTACAGTGCAACTGCTGGGGGGGACACAGACACATTCACCGAGAGCCAGACCTCAAGACAATAGACAGACAAATGCACCCACTTACTCCCCCTAGGAATAAACAGCAGTGATTGATACTCTGAATAGTCCCTGTTCTGTCTCATCCCCACTTGCTACATGACTTGATTCCTCATTTGATCTCCATTTAATCAATATTACCTAAGCAATTTGCTCATAATCTTATTGGTTGGCCATAGTTTTGTCCCACCTCACGCCAACCTTGTGATTTCCCGTTTTTCCCCACTTTGGACCTGCCTTGCCTCGTGGTTTTGCTCTATAAAAGTCCCTGGAAAAGGCAGGGTCCTCAGCAACACACTTCTGCTCTTAACTTCCGTTGTTCCTAAAATTCATTCTTCGATTTTAGGGAACACAAACTTGTATAGGACATCTAGCAGGTTGGGAGTTTCTTTCCCCTATATCAGTCCCATGTACATTTTTGTAATAATTTCCCTACTTATCGGGTTCTTTATTTATTTTTAAGTGCCAGGTTGCTAAATCCTGCTGCCTAGAAACTTCTTTCCCATTGTCTTCCTTGTTTTCTTATTGATGAGATTTCTGCAATGTGATGTTTGTCCTTCTAATGACTGGACACTGCTTCTCTGCGGGCCCATCCCGTGGGCTTGGATTTAGCCTTTCTGAACCTAAAGGCTCCCAGTGTTCATCCATTCAGTCTCCCATAATAAAATTCTACAGACTTAGAAGCATATAAAGCTTATAAACAATAGATGTTCTTTGCTCATGTTCAGGAGACTCAGAAGTCTAAGAGTAAGGCACCAGCACATCCGGTGTTTGGTGAGGGACTTCTTGGTTTACAGTTGGCTCTTGGTTTGTGTTATGTCTTCATTGGCGGAAGGGACAGGGGATCTCTTTGAGGTCCTTTTTGTGAGGTCACCAGCTCCATTCATGGGTTCCACTCTCATGACCTCCCCAAAGCTGCACCTCCTCACAGCGTCCCTGGCTTCACGCAGCTTCCGCTGCAGCTGCTGAGTTTCCCCGGAGGGTTTGTGAGAGGACCCATCCCAGTCCTGCATCTCTTCCCTGGGGTTCTCTAGCAGACCTGCACATTCGCATTCTAGTGAGCATTTCAGCTGATTCGCACCAGCAAGCGTGGAAGGCGGCAGCCTGGGCAGCACTGTGGGCCGTGCTGGCTCACTTGGTGTGGGTGGAGGAGCATCCGTGGCAGAGGAGAGAAGTAGGAGCCAGCTCAGCAGAGGCCCTGGCTGCCAGTTGAGGAGGCTGGAGCTTATCTAAATGCCGTGGGAGCCGGTGAAAGAGGACAATGATTCCTTTAGAGTCCACATCTGGGCTTTCAGTAGGCAGCATGGTGCCAGGAGCAGGGCTGGACTCAGGGCAGAGAGACACCGAGACTCCCAGGTGCCAGCTCCCTCCAGAGAAGCACATCTGGAGGCCCAGTGTACATGGTAGTGGAACATTCTGCTCAAGTCGAATCAGTTCAGGTTCTTTCTCCAGAACACATCTAGATCCCAGTTGGTTTCTCAGTTGCCCCCAACTGTCCCCAGCACAGTGACCACCTGTCCCCTTCCTCCTTTTCTCAGGGAATCTGCTCCTGACAAGCTTTTGCCTGTGCTTCTGCTCCTGGCACTGCCCACCTGAGGCCACCAGGGAACTCTCCTGGGTCGCTCTGTCTCTTTCTGCTCCCAGATGGGTCAGTAGTTGATCCTCTAAAGAGCCATGGTTTTCTTCAGAAGAATGGAATTAAGCCTCTTTCCTGACAGGTATTTCTGCTTTGGAAACACAATTGCTTTTGATCCAGTGTTGACTGTTAAGGCCCAAATGATAGGGTAACCAGGGCATTAGCAGAATGCTGTATTATTATTTTTATTTTGTCTCACTGTATCCCTTTAAATCTGTGGATGAGCCTTTCCTTGCCTTTTGGTTGAGATCTTGAGCAGGTTCTTAACTTTTCAGACACTTTCAGACAGTAAAAATCCATCAGTCACTTAGCTCCAAGGTACATAGTTAAGATTTGCTGTCTGGTTTACCGGTCAGCATGGCCAGACCAAGATGTGGGATTGCTTTCCCTGGGAAGACAGGGGAGAGAGGTTTATGGGAGATTCCTTCTTCCAGATTAATCTTTAGCTTCCAGGGGACAGATCAGCTCTCTGTGTGGTCTGCTTAATGCCTCTTGCTGTAAACTGAGCTTAGGAGGAAATTATCTGTCCCCCACTACCGATAGAAACACTCTCTAGAGCAAGCTCTAGACGCTGTCCTCGTCAGCCCCACACCGCAGGGCACTGAACCCTCTCTGCCTGAGCGGGGTTGATGAGCACCTGGGGGTTTTGCTCTTGTTCTCCATAACTTGACAAAACCCTGGTGAGCATCACGTGTAAGGGTCTGTTAGTAAATTAATTGAGGCCTGTGCTGTAGACTGACAAAGTGTTTTCACATACATTCATCTCCTTTGTTTTATAGCAATTTCATGAAGTAAGTGGGACCAAAAGGTGAGGCTGAGGGGCTGGGGATTTAGCTCAGCGGCACAGTGCCTGTCTGGCAAGCACAAGGTTGTGAGTTCGATTCCCGGCACCAGAAAAAAACTAAAAAAAAAAAAAAAAAAAGGCGAGGCTGAGAGGTTGCCTAGCTGGGGCCCAGGAGGCCAGGGATCCCTTGATGGCGGAGCGTGGGCCGGACCCTAACTCTCTTGGCATTAGGTGGGGTTAGGACTCAGCCTAGTGGAGTGGAGATTTACTAAGTTTTAAAATAAGGCCAAATCCAGCTGTCCTCGTTGGGACCTGGTGACTGCCCTGTGTTTCTGTCACCATCCGGATGTGGCATTTCCTAGTGTGAAATGGAGATGAGGCCATTCACAGGCAGGGTGATGGGAAGCAGCGTGCACGAGCTCATTAAAATGCAAGTCTGGGCTGCACCCTTGGTTCTGAATTCCCACCACGTTCCCAGAGATGCTCAGCTGCGGCCCGAGAGCACCATGAATGGGAAGACACCTCGCATGCCGGGGCGGGGCCCACAGGAGGCGCTGGGCGATGTCTGCCTCCTCCTCCTTCCAGAACGCGCCTGTCTTGCTCAGTTTGATTTTAGGATCCACGATCAATTTACTCACCTTGTGATTGGGCACACAGACATAATGCAGAATCCACGCTGAAGTGCCACCCTCCCTCCACGTCCTCCTCTGGTCTTCTCTGCGTCAGGTGGGGCCCCATCCAGGGGCATCACATCCGGGCCCTCAGGATGGTTCCAGGGACACCAGACTCCGGGGAGGAGGCTGCGCCCGGAGCTGCTTTCCCAGACCGCTCCCTCATCCTCAAGCAGAGGAGTAAGTGGAGGCCTTGCCCAGAAGCAGTTAAAAGATGTTTACTGAGAGTTGCTTGAAAGAAAGGAGATTATTATCACAAACATGGAGATAATGTCCTTCCTGACACCCCAGGAGGCCGTACTCCATCAGCTAGTTATATTCTGACCATATTTTTCCCAGGATGGGAAGGATGGGAAGGGAAAGAGACATACTTTCAAACCCCAAGTGTAAGTTCCACCCCTGAGCTCATCTGAATTCTGGCATGGCGATGTGTTGACAGTTGCTGAATAAGGAGGTGTAAAGGGCCCAGCACCGTGGCACAATCTGTAACCCTAGCCTTCCAGGAGCCTGAGGCAGGAGGACTGCAAGTGTGAGCCCAGTCTGGGCAACTGAGCAAAACAGTCTCAAATATGTGTAAAATATACAATATATAATTGATATTATATATTAATAAATAGGGCTGGGGATTGCAGTTCAGTGTGGGTTCAGCCCCCAGCACCACACACACACTTGCACATGCACGCACATGCACGCATACACACACACACACACACACACACACAGAAGGTGTACAGGGGTCGTGGGAAAGTCTTGCTTGCCGAGGAGAGCCATACACTGTGTCTCCGTGTCCAGGGCTTTGTGTGACAGTCAGGAAAAGTCTTTAGTCACTAAAAGTTTACAAGATACATGCACCTGGGGAAGAGGGGTGGGGCTTCTTTAATTGTAGAAGGTTTCTTTCTTACATTTTCTGGATTACTTGGAATACCTGATCTTCCCTCCCCAGCAAGAGCACCTCTACGGCACTCTAAGCACCTGGGGCTGAGCTGAGGCAGTCCGAGGTCCTTCCAGAGGTGGGAAAGACCCAAGGAGACTCGGCCTTCTCCCTGGGCGCTGTGGCCTGTGGGCTGGCGAGTGTAGGAGAGGACATTGTCACAGTGGACACGTTTGGTGGAAAAAGACACCAACAGGAGTAAAATAGTCTGTGGGACAGCAAGGCACATTTTGCTTATTAATAGAAGAGACGAGAATACGGAGCCACTTTCCTGCAAGGAACAGAAATTTATAGAAGTTAGCAGAGTGCAACAGAACAATTTGTTGTCCCTGAGTTTTTTTCATTACCAATAAATGCAGACCATAATGACAGGTTTGCTCCATTTTCCCCTTGCAAAAGTAATACTTATAAAGCAATATTTGGAACTATAGAAAGTTAGTGGAAACATATTCATATTTTTGGCATTTAAAGACAACCGGGTTCGATGTTTTGTAATGTTCCTTTTCTGCTTTTTCTTTGGGGTTTGAAACAGTTTTGGGCAGGATATGTGGGCCGATGACCTGAGACCGAGGAAGCAACGAGGTCGCTGACCCCTGGGTGAGAAGACGGAGCCTCGTGCCTCTGCTTTCCTACAGAGCTGTCAGCTGAGAGCACTTAGTATTCCTGTCCCTAGGGGAGCACTGTGCCCCTGTTCTGTGTTCTTGTTTCATGGACAAACCCTCTGAGTCTTGTCTAGCATGTGTCCTTGCCTTCCCTTTCTACATAGTTACATAGTCTTCTTGAAACTGCCCTTCTTGGGACTTCGAATCCGCTCTCCTCGTCTCTGCTGACTATCAAAATCTCCCTCTTGCCCCCAGTACAGGGAGCCTCTTTCCCTCCTGACCACACGCACAAAACGTTCTTGGAAGGGTCCTAATTTGAGCTCTTGAATGAGAGCAAACCTGCAATTTTCATGAATTAAAGAACTGGTAATCCCTGGCCTCTGGCTGGTGAGTGCCCTCCTTCCTTCCTGCAGTGTGGACTTTATAAACAGTGAGGTCACATTTTAAAAATGCCAAGTTGATGGTTTTCTATTTTCCACAGAAAGAGTAAGATGGCATAATGAAGAGTCAGCCATATCAGATTCTTACAGTTAGCTTTGGTCATGTAGCTATGTAAACTTTACAGAACTGGCCTTGTGATAAAAATATGTTACTATATATAGATATGTTATTTTAATGATTGTATGGGAGTAAAATTTAAATGCAAAATACTTTTCAGCTGAGTGAGTGTCATGGTTTGGGTTTTTCTTTTGCAAGGGGAACAATATACTACAGGACACATATTTTATAAGATTATTTTTAGTAGTCACCCAAAGAATCATATACAAGAGAGTGCAGGCAATCTGTCCACACACTAGAGACTAAAGAATCCAGCTGAGGACCTGGATCCCACGATAATGTCCTGCATGAGTCCAGCTGAAGACATAGAGCTCATAACAACACCTCCCACGAGTCCAACTGGAGGCCTAGAGCCCATTACAATATCTCATGCAGGCCTGTTTCACAGATTTGCATTGGAAGGCCCAAAGATCAGTGGTGGAATCTGGAAAGTCTGTGCCAGTGGGATGAAGGATCTGTGCTAGCAGGCTGAGGGATCTGTACCAGAGCCAGAAAGTGACGCTCAAAATAAAAACCAGAGCTCCCCCCAAAAGTACCACAGCCATCCTCAGCAACAGTGAGGTCCTGAACTTCTCCAGTAATGAAGGCAGCTGAGTTCCCATCAGGAAAGCCAACGTGATAACCTTCTCCAGGAGACTGAGCAGTGCACCATCTTCCCCTCCGGAGCCAGGAAGCAATGCTCAAAGTGAGGACCAGAGCTCCCCCAAAGTGAACCGAAGCTATTCTTAGTTCCAACATGGCCCCGAACTCCTTGGAGGATGAAAACAGCCAAATTTATCAGGAAAGCCAGCATGACGAACTCCTCCAACAAAATCAGCAGCTCCTTACAGGTTCTACCAGCTCTCAACAGCCTTCTCTCTGCTCCCAACAGCCTAATTTCTTCTTCTCCAGTTCTGCCTCTTATGCTGCTGACAACAGTCCCCAGGTGGGCCTCCCATACCCAGCACCATGCTTACTCAGTTCAGCTGGGGGTTACTAGTTAACCACCAGTGGTCAGTCCACCACAGTGAATTCGGGCTATTGTGTGTCCCTCTGTAACCAATGCCACTGCAACTGAGAAGCAAAACGTTTTCTTTACCTCCAGTTTCCCTCAAGTGTCTTTAAAGTTGGTGTCAACCTGTACACCATCTTTTAAAGACATTTAAATGAATATTCACTTTAATAGAATATTTGCACCGCATCTTAACTCTAGACAATTCTTGTTGCTATCTGTGTTGTAGAAGAGGATCTATGGGATAGAATTGTCTAGTACGCCCTCTTCTTGTGTATGGCTTCTTCAATTCAGCCTAATATTTTTTAATTCATCCCCATTGTTGTGTCTTGTAGAGTGTGTTGTGTTATTATTTTTCATTGCCGAATAATGTTCTCTTATATGGCTATACAACAATTTCTTCATCAGTTTGTCTGTTTATAAACATTTGCATTGTTTCTAATTTGGTCGTTGTAATTAAGACTGCTATGACTGTATATAATGCATGGATCTATACTTTTATTTCTTTTCAGTAAATACAGTGGAGTGAAACTTGCTGTTTCAGTACCTTCTTTGGTGAAGTTCCTGCATGTCTTCTGCCATTTTCTAGGAAGACTAAGGTTTTTTAAACTATGGAGTTTTGAGCTATGTATATATTCTAGATACCCCTTTGTCATATAGCTGGTTTGAAAATATTTCTTCCCAGCTTGTCTTTTTTATTTTCAATCCTCTTTTACAATTCAAAAAGTTAATTTTTATGATGTCAGATTTTGCTGTTTTTCCTCTCAAAGACCATGATTTGCTTGTGAAGTCTAAGGACTTAGCCTAGTCAGAGAGTCTGAAGATTTGCTTCTACTAAAAATGTTTTGTAGTTTTACAGTTCACTTTTAAGTCTGTGATCTCCTTGGAGTTGATTTTTGTATCAAGCGTGAAACCTCTTGGCTGTGGGTGTCTAATTACTGTAGCACCATGTACTGGGAAAGCTGTCTCAGCTCCCGACTTGCTTTGGTCTTCTGTCAGGGACCAGTCAGGTGTGCTTGGGGGTGCTGCTTCCAGCTTCTGTTCCTGGCTTCACCTGTGTTTGTCCTTCCACCCAGCACACATGGCCGGGATCCCCACAGCTGTGTTTGCCATCTCCCACAGGCGTCTGTTGTTTCCAGTATACACAACCTACACATTTTTACCCAAGTATTGCGTTCCTTCCCTAATTATTAATACTATGGTCCTTTTATTTTGGTGTCTGTGTATTCCCTGTGATAATACAGGAGTGCAATTAATTTTTGTATGTTTATCATATATCTTTCAGCTTTGCTGAACTCATCTGTTAGAAGTTTTTTGTAGATTCTTTGATATACAGATAAATTACATCATTGGAAAATACAGATAGCTTTATCTCTTCTTTTTTGGTCTTGGTGGGTATATTTCCTTATTGCATTGGGGAGCACTTCTGACATTCTGTTCAACAAGAGTGTGCACTCTCTTGTTCTCGTTTTATGGAAAAAGCACCTGGGTCTTCATCAGTAAGCATGATGTTAAATGCAGATTTTCTGTTTTCCTAAGTTGAGTGAGTTCCCTCTATGTCTATTTCATGGATAACACACACACACACACACACACACACACACAGTGGTGGAAAAACACAGTGAGTGTTTAATTATTATAACAAAAGACACATTGCAATTAATCCCCCTTAATATGCTCCTATTCTCTTAGAACACACTCTCCCCATTGTTCTTACCACTTTCTGAAGCAGTTCTGGAAGTCCTCTTTCATGAGTATCTTCCTAAGGTGTGATAAAAAATACAGTGACTGCTGCTGCTGCATGCCACCCAGGGGGAAAGCAGGCTCTTAACAACATTATGTTGTGTCCTCATCCACCTTATTCACAGAGTCTGGCACTGTGTGACTTCTGGCTGTTCTCTAAAGTAAATAATGATCATGAAAGGGAAATGTTTTGAGTACATTCAGGACTTCAAGGTAGCCAAAACAGTGCAACTAAAGACAGTCATGCATGTGCATATATTATATATGGAAAACATAATAGTAAAATATATAATCAATAGGTATTAGATTTTATCATATGATTTTTATGCATTGATCAAAATGACCATACAAAATTTCTTTAGTCTTGGTGATACACTGACTGATTTTCTAATATTGAAGTATCTCTGAAATAAACTCACTTGGCCATAGCATAGAGTTATTTTTATATTTAAAATTTTTTTTGCTACTCTGTTGTTGAGGACTTATGCATCTGTATTCATGAGAGATATTGTCATGGTTTTCTCATATTGTGTTTACCTGGTTTGCTATCTGGATAATATCGACTTCCTGAAAGGGAGAAGGGAGTATTTCAATTTCTTCTTCTTACCGAGAAGTATTTTAGAGCTTGGGTATTTATCCTGCTTTAGCCGTTTGTCAAGGTCTCCAGAAAAGCCCTCTGGGGCTGGCAATTTGTTTTAGAGAGTTTTAAATATAGCAAATTCAGTTTCCTTAAGAGTCATCAGCCCACTGAAATGATCTGTTTGTGCTGGGCGAGTTGTGGTAGTGTGCGTGTTTTGAGAAACTGGTCCATTTCTTCTAAGTTGTCTAATTTAAGCGGGTGGCGTTGTTCACAGCTTTGTGATCTTAGTGTCTGTAGGCACTGCAGCGACGCCTGCTTTTCCCTTCCTCATATTGGCAATTTGTGCTTTGTCTCTTTGCTTCCTTTTCATTTTGCTAACAGTTTGTCAGTTTTGCTAAGCTTCTTTAAAAGAACTAGTCTCTGTCTGCCTCTGTCTCTGTCTCTCTCTGTGCCCCATCTCTTTTCTCACTCACTTCATATTTTCTTTAAGCCTGGGCATATCCAAGACGGCTGTTTTAAAGTTCTTATCTGCTAACTTCATTATGTCTGTCTTTCTGCCTCTGTATTGACTTATTTCTCTCTTGGTTTGAGACTGTATCTTCCCATTTCTTTGGATTTTTAAATGATTTTTTTAGGATGGCAGATACTGTATTGTTGAAAGTCTGAATTTTGCAGTCTTCCTTAAGAAAGTTGAACTTTATTTGGGTAGGCAGATACGTTAATTGCAGTTCAATCTGATCACTGTAAAGCTGCTTTTAGAATTCTGTGGGATGGGGCTGGGGATTTAGCTCAGTGGCAAAGCGCCTGCCTGGCAAGCGCAAGGTCGTGAGTTCGGTTCCCGGTACCGGAGAAAAACCAAAGCCAGAAAAAAAAAAAAAAAAAAGAATTCTGTGGGGTGATGCTAGAGCAAGTTTTGCTTTGGGGCTGGTTTATGTCTCCTCTTGAAGCCTGTCACACTGGGGCTCCGGGACCCACACAGGACGGTCAGCATTGTGCCTCAGTTCTGGCTGGCAGCAGCTGAGCTCCCAGCTCACAAGTCCTAGGGCCACTTTGCCTGGGCGTGTAGGGCTTCATCAAGGGAGGACTCAGGGTGACTTTGCAGGTTTCTGTCCTCTTTTGCTCTATGCTCTGTCCCCCACCGTAGTGCTCAGCCTCCCTGAACTCCGAGCTCTGCCTCCGAAACTCCTGACATGGGTGTCTTTGTCAGGGTCCCACCTTGTGTCCCGAAGTCTGGCTCCAGCCACAAACCAGGTTGATCATATCCTCCATTTCCAGGCAGGTGCTTGTGCCACAGAATTATATCCCTGGCCCACCTCCATTCCCCTAAGTTGAGGATGTGAAACCTGTTTTCCAATCTCTGCAAACGTTGTTTCATATATTTTATCCAGTATCCTACTTGCTGTAGGTGGACAAACTTACTCAAATTCAGAAGTTATAATACCTCATCTTGAGCTAAACATGTTTAGATTTAGTCAGCACAATCAATGTTTCTTTTTTCATTTTCCTTGAGTAGTTTTAAAAGCTTCGATCCATTCATTCTCAAATAGACCCCAAAATGATGGAGTATCTTAATGTGCTCTGCAAAGTTTGTTCCTCCACCCATTACACTGTGGCCACTTGGCCCCTAAATTAATAGGATGGTTTTTTTCTGAGGCTGTGGCTTTAGTGAGTTGGGCTAACTATAAGGGGAATTGTTTTTGCCTCATTTTTTAAGACAAAAATCAGAAAGAATCCTAAGAAGGAGGAACTTCACAGCACCCAAGGTAGCTGACCATGGTCCTCACTCACTTTGGGAATGTTTTCTCTTCTCTCTGTGTCTGTGTTTGGGTTTATTGGATAAAGAGGTGGGGTTATGTCTTGCTTGATGAGACATAAGTGACATTTTCCCTAGATATGTCATAGTACAAGTCTCTGCAGGGTTGTACTTAGGGTATATCTGAGAGGGTTTTCACACTCTCTCAATAGACTTAATCACATGATGAGATCTTGACAATTTCCAGAAAGAGATTTGAGCCAGGGATGTTAAGCTGATCAGCACGTGCCACAAGAAAGTGCTCTGCGTTCACAAGCTTGCTCAGAAAAGCTTCCTTGTATTTATCAGGAGAGCTTGACTCCTCAGGCCCCGTAGGACAGCTGGGCCCAGTCCACCAATGGCAGGGATGGTACTACGTCTCCTCTCTCTTGTTCACCCCAAAGGCCATGCAAGTTTTTTGGAAGGGTATTTTGAAAAATTGGAAACGATAACATGATATAGTTGTAGTCACATGTTGTCATTAAAACAGGCAACTTAGCAACTGATGACTCTTTTGATAAATACATAGGTTCCAATAGCTCTAACAAAGGCTTCTATCTTTATGTTAAGCACAATGTAAGAGGATTACTTTAAATACAAAAACATTTTTAAAATTCCAAGAAAGCTATTGTTTAAGACTTAAGACTGAAAATATAACTGAATAATGAAATACTAGTATTTGGGTTAATCAAACCTTCTGGTGTGGCAAGTTTAAATATTCTCAGAAGGATGATTGTTAAATCCATGGAACCATCTGGTTCCTAATCATCTACAAAGAGAACAAAATCACCCAGAGATTGAATGAGATTGTACTGACATTGGAAACTGTAGGTTTTTTTTTAATTTGTGGAAAATTAATTTTGAGTTTGGGGTATTTCGACTGTAATGAAGAACAGAATATTATGAGATAGCTGATGTGCTATTCTTTTGTCCTATTTTCTTAAATAGTTTGTTATTGATTCCTCTGGGACACCTTTGCCTATGGGGCAGTAACTGGCAGGCTTTTTATCTCCATGAACGCATGCTTGTAATCAAATACCTACATTTTCTGAGGAAGGGACAGTTTGCGGCCTTCTGAGATGAGATTAGTTTCCATAACAGAACTGAAGGCCGACTAACTGGAAGCATTGCTAACCTTCTGAAAGCATCGGACCAGTGACTCAGAAAAGGGAGGGAAGCACAGAGCCCGATGTACTTGGCATATTTTATACAAATATTCTCCAGAGGGCAATATTAATGAACCTTTGACTTCTATGGGTAGATATTAGCTATGACCAAATTCCTGTCTTTGAGGAGCTCAACATTTTAAGAGGGGGGTGCTTTTGAACAAGTAAACAGGTTAGTAAACACTCATCAGTTTTACAAGCCGAGAATATTAGAGCATTGAAAATATCTGAATCTGAACTTTGGCTTTGGTACTTGTTATGGCTTGTGTCTGGTTGTCCCTCCAAAGCCTCATATAGTCACAGGTGGGGCTTTTCAGAGGTGGCTGGATCTACAGTGTGTGATACTGGGATTAAGGGTGTGATGCTACTATTAAGGGTGTGAGATTATGAAATTAGTGCAGTGATTGGTTTGGCCTAGTTCTGGGTGTGGACAATGGGAAGCCCTCCCTGGGTGTGAGTGCTCCCGCCCTAAGGCGCATATCCTGGATGGAATATCAGGGACAGAAAGAGGGCTGCTGTTGTTGCTTGCTGCTGGTCACCTGTTGCCTTCCTGCATTCTGCACAGCATGGACCGTTTCTCCTCCCATGCCGCTCTGCCTTGGAGCCAGCTGGCTACGGACTGAAACCTCTACAAACTGTGAGCCAAATAACCCTTGCGTCCTCGAACTTTAGGAGTTGGGCATTTTGTCTCAGCAGTGAGAAAAGTAACTAAGACAGTACTTAACGTGTGACTGTGGAGAGGTATCTTAACTGTGATGAGCAGCGCTTCTCAGCAAGGAGCATCCTGTGTTTCCAGCGAAACTCCTGTGGTGCCCTTTGTGCCCTTTGCCCACGCCTCTTACCCCTGTTGGCAGAAGCCCTGTTGGCTCTATTTGCAGCAGAGGCGATCACGTCTCCATCTTTCACAGTTACTGTCCAGGGCCAGGGCTTTGACTTCTCTTTCCCAGATAATTGATCAGCTTCCCAGCTCCTTCTGCTTGTTCTCCCTGCCTGGCTCCTTGCCCCATCTCTTCCTCAACCAGCTTCCAGGTTGAACCTCCCCTTATGCACTGGTCACATCTCATCCCTGCTTTAACCCTTCAGTTCCTTCCCATCACCCTGGGATACTGTGCTCTGGGCCACAACCTTCAAGGCTCTGTGCGACTCCGCCTTGTGCACACCTCCCCTCTGTGTGCGCCTTCCCTCTGTGTGTGCCTTCCCTCTGTGTGTGCCTCCCCTCTTGTCTCCCCACACACTGGCCCACCAGCTCCCTCCATTCCCTTCTTCTCTCCACAGCCATCAGACTCTTTGCTGTTCTGCAATCAGCTCATTTTCTGAGATCAGTTCTTCTACAGAAAACTCTCCACCCCTGCACGGATTCCCATCTCTGAGCCTCTGCCTTCCGCCCTCCTCTGTAGGACCTGTCTCACGCAGGCGTTACTGCTTCAAGGAGACTTTCATTCCTGCCACCGACAGCAAGCCTGTGTCTCCCTTGATCTTCTTGACTGATTTTATTTTCTCCATGGCAACTTCATCATCTGAAATGTTGTTATTCTAAAACTATTCTTTCTTCTTCATAGAAAGGTAAATTCCGCAAGGGCAGATGTTCCTGATCACTGTTGGGTTCCAAATAGATGAATGTCCAGTAAACAGCTGTCAAGCAAAGAAGTAATTATTAAGTGGGGATGATGATCAAGTGGTAAATTTTATGAAGAAAAAACAAGGAAATATGTATATCTGTAAATTCTTGAGCAGTATAAAGTCATAAAGGATGAGTTATTCACAAACATGTAACTGAAATGGTCAGAAGTACATGAAGTATTTGAACATCATTCTGGCAAGTCTTTCTGTGAACTGGATTTGGGTTTTAGATCTATGAAATCTATTTTCTATCTTAAAGAAAATGAATTCATTTTACCTGGTTGAACAAACTGAACTGTTACTCACATTTCATGGTGAGCTATCTTCTTCACCGTTGATGAGTTATGACACTTCCAGTGATTACAACACATTTCATCCTTCTGGGATATTGAGAGCACAGTGGGCTACTAAGTTACTCTAGGTGCTGCCTCAAACCCAGGCAGAGTTTCCACCCTTTCCATTAGTGAAAGGGGAGGCACTGTTACTAGTCACTCGTTCTGTACTAACGAGATACCCAGAAATCCTGCAAATCCTCAGCCTCCTTTTGTAGATTCCGATATCATAATTGGGCATCCTATGAGCAATGAGAGCTTCTAAGGACCAGTGTGGGTAGCAACCAGTGTCCTATGAGCATATTCATAGTGTTTTTAGACTTGCTGCCTGGGAGGGCATTCTGAATTCCCAGTCATTATTTATCTCAAAGCAGAAGGCAGTGTAGGTACAATGACCAGGTTTAGCAAATTAAACATACTAAATTTGAACTTCAGATAAATGAGTTTTTTTTTTTGTTTTTGGTATGGGTATAGTCTATGCCTAAGTATATTAGGACATAATTATGCTGGAAAGTAATGTATTGCATGTTTAAAATTTAAATTTAGCTGAGCGTCCTGTGTTCTCTCTGGTGAACTGTCATGTGGGGTACAGCCAGAGGCATCATCCCTGCCACCGCCACTGGTCCTCTGGCACAGGTCAGGAGCCAGTGAAGCACCACTGCTGGATTGTTCAGACTGCTGGATCTGCTAAGGTTGTGGGATAGTGGTATCCCAAGTAACAGGAATATTTACTGGGTCTCCATTTATCTTTGCAACCTTAATATGTTTCCCTTCGTTTGAGTGACTTTGAGTATGAAAAAGACAGTAAAGAGGATTTTCCCATGATGCCCTGCTCTCTCTGGACACCTCTGGAAGTCTTAGGATGAACTTGCTCCTAGCCGGTTAAGTGAGCAGTTGCCCAGGTCTCTGTCCTCTGCATCCAGTATCATGAGTAGATTTTGTGTGATGCTAATAAAACTATACTTTTAGGGCCTTTGTTGCGTAGGTTGCTTCCAAGACCCTGTCTCTAATTTTGATTCTTTACCTTAAAGAAGAACCCACTAAACTATATAAGATCTAGACTCTGTGAAAGTCTGGGTTTCATCTGCTTCTTTGTCCAGGGATAAGAGTGTAGCAGGCAAGCTCTGGAGAAATGCTACTTTGGATACTTTCCAGATAAAGTCACCAAATTGGTGGGACAAATGTTTTACATTTAGATAAGTTGTGAGTTCTCTTCTTGGGCCCTGGACCACTTGTGTTATTTTAGTTATTGGCGTCTTTCCTTTTCTGATAGTGGCAGTTGTCACAGTGTGCTCTCAGGGACAGGGGGCCGAAATCTGATGGTCAGACAAGTCCTTATATATTCTTTTTCTCTGGTGAGGCTACACCCAGTTCAACACCCTGGGAACCCAATGAACTGTCCAACACGCTTGAGTGAGCTTCTGGCTCTTTAGGAAGGAAAATCGTGGTTCCTCTTTCCTGGGATCTTCAGCTTACTAGTTACTTCCCCAACTTTCTAGTGGCTGCTTGTTGCCTTCTGTTCTGGTTCTCAAGCCCCAGAGCTTTGTAGGACATGGATGATGTAAATGCTGACCTCTGGGTGGGTCCCCACTGTCCTCAGACCCTTGAAGCCCAGTAACTGAACTCTGCAAGTCCAGATGCCCTGGCCCTTTCTCTGGAGGGTATTTTCAATTTCCTGCACTGGGCAGGTGAGGAATCACAGTGGAGTCGTCAGGGCCCCAGCCTGGTTCCTTATCTCTGCTTTGACGCATTCATTCCATTGGGGACCCCATCTCTTGTTAGGACTTAAAAACCCAGCGGTTCTCCAGTTTGCATCTGGGATGAGGTGGGAGTGTTTAGCGCTGTTCAGGCCTAGCCCAGGCCTCTCCCTCAATGCCAAGCTTGTTCAGTTGCTGAGCAGGGCATCTTCAGGGTGTCTTGGACACAAGGTGTCTGCATCTGGCACCTGGGGTGCCTGTAAACCTGCTCCTTCTGCAGGTTTCCTTATTCTGGTAAACAGCAACTTCATCCTCCCCGCTGCTCTGACCAAAAATCGTGCAGTCATTTCTGAGTTCTTCATTCTTATGTCATTTGTTTGAACTATTGATATTAAGGTCTATGAAGTACTCTGTGTCTTTAGCTTCAAAATCTGCCTGAATCTGAGCCCTTCTCCCTGTCACCACTGCGGCCACTGCTCCAGGCCGCTCTATCTCCTCTGGTGCTGCTACAGCCTCCTCCCTGGCCTCCCCACGTCCCTCAATTCCAGGCTGCAGTCTGCTCCTAATGAAGCAGCTGAACCAGCCCTTTCAATCTGCAAGTCAGGGCATGTTCTCCTCTGCTCCAAAAGCTCTATAAACTGGGTCAAGTGCTTCATCCATGTAATCCCAGCACTCTGGGAGGCTGAGGCAGGAGGATTGCAATTTTGAGCCTAGCCTAAGAGACTTAGACAGACCCTGCCTCAAATTAAGAAAATAAAAATAAAAGGGCTGGGAATCACAGCTCAGTGTGAAGACCTTGAGTTCAACCCCCAGGGCTGCAAAGTGAATTAAACACACACACACACACACACACACACACACACACACACACACACGCACACATACACTGTCCACGAGCTCTCATGTTGTTCAGAATAAAGACTCCCGTCTGGGGTCGTCAGGGAGGTAAGAGCTGATCAGACCCCCGCTAGGCTCTGTCCTGTCTTCTAGTCCTTTATCTGCGGCTGTCCTGCCCAGCCTGCTGACCCCTTTGCTGTGTTCACAGAAGTGCCTTTCCACGTGCTGTTCTGTCTGCCTGGCTTGCTCTCCAGCAAGACCATGTGTGTGCGCGCCTGCGCTGCTTCCTTACCTCTTCTAAAGTCTCAAATTCTTTCCTTTTGAATGTTTGTGACACAGAATGACGATGTTCCTTTTGGGGAAATGGAATCTGCGTGTACTACATGGTGATCATTTCCCTCCCTTTACCTCCTCTCCCTTTCCTCCTCCCCACCCGCTTGCTCCCTCTCCAAGAATCTGCCCTCTAGTTTTCTATCGTCTCCTCTTTCTTTGTTTCTTTCTTTCTTCCCTCTTCTTTCTTTCTTTCTTTCTTTCTTTCTTTCTTTCTTTCTTTCTTTCTTTCTTTCTTTCTATTTTAGATTTTTCATAAAAAGAAAGTATGTGCTATTTAACTTCCAGAGACTGGATTACTTTGCTTAGCATGATGCTCTGGAGTTCCATCCATTTTTCTGCATATAACATGACTTCACTCTTCTTTACAGCTGACTAATATTCTGTGGTGTATGTGCACCACATTCTCTTTATCTATTCATCTGTTGGTGGGCATCCACACTGTTTCCAGACTACCTATTGTGACTTGTGCTTCAGTACACATAAGTATGCATGCACCACCGTAGTGTGATGTTTTTAATTCTTTTGAAAATCTAGCCAGGAGATGTACAGCTGGATCATACAGTGTTTCTAGTTTTAGTGTTTTGCAGAATCTGCATCCTGATTTCCATAGTGATGATACAGGTTATCTTTTCATCAACAGTGCAGGAGGGTTCCTTTTTCTTCACAGCGTTGTTTATTATCTTCTTGATGACAGCCATTCCAATTAGGGTAAGATAGAATCTCAAAATTGTTTTGATTTGCATTTCCCTTATGGCTGAGGATGTTGAATTTCTTTTTAATATACTTATTGTGCATCTGTGTTCTTTCCTTTGAGAAACATCTTGTGTTGGTTAGGGTCCTCTAGATGAGCAGAATCGATAGAAAAATATATATGTGATCAGAGGCAGGAGAGTACACAGTGGGTGTCTACATGCTGGAGGACCCAGGAGCTGCACAGCCCAAGAAGCTGGCAGATGCAGAGCGAGAGAGGGGTCAAGGCTGTGTCACCAGCCAGAGACTGAAGGCCGGAGCTGCCTGGAGAGTCTTGGGGGCAGGTCTGCATGGAACGGCAGGAGAAGCTGGAGTGTGATGTCCACGGTGGTGGCAGCAGCAAAGATGCACCTGCTCAGGCAGAATGGCGCTTGTCACCGGCATTTCCTCCATTTCACCGGGGCTGCGCGGCTACTGGAGGGTGCCGCTCACATCGGGGCGGGTCTTCCCCTCCATTTGCCGGCCTGCGTGCTGGTGGTCTCTGGAAGTATCTCACAGACACACCCAGAAAAGTGCTTTCCTAGTCTGCCAGGCATTTCTTAACCCAGTTGGGTTGAAAGTTACAATTAATGGTCACATATATATTTAGTTCATTTGCCCATTTTTTGACTGGGTCACTTGTTTTGGGGGGTTAATTTTGGGGGGCTCTTTGTATATTTTAGATACTAGTCCCTTATGAGCAGAATAGCTAGCAATACTTTTCTTCCATTCTGCCGGTTGGCTCTTCCTTCTGTTGATTGATCCGTTGCTGTGCAGAAGCGTTTTAGTTTTAATGTGATGCCTTTTGTTGACTTTAATATTACTTTCCTTGCTATTGGAATTCTACTCAGCAAGTCTCTGCCTCTGCCTGTGGCTTCGCGTGTTTCCCTTATGCTATCCTGCAGCAGTTTCAAAGTTTCTGTTTTCATATGTAGAGCTTTGACTCGAGTTGATTTGATTTCAGTGTACGATTCTGCTAGTGGACAACCAGTTTCCCTAGCACCATTTGTTTCAAAAACTGTCTTTTCTTCAACATGTGTTTTTCTCCTTTGTCAAAAACCAGGTGGCTGGGGGTGCATGCAGTTGTTTTTGTGTATTCTGTTGTATCCCATGATCTGCTACTTAAAATTGCACCCGGCACTTATCCTCGGTATTAATTTTTTCCACAGCATTCATTATCTTTAACATACGATGTTTATTTTAATTTTTATATTTTCTGTGATTCAAAAGATAAGCTCCATAAAACCAGGCTTTCTTGTCTGTTTTGGTCACTCTTGTATTCCCAGCTCTTAGAATAATGTCTGGCACGAGGGGAGAGAGCGCACAGTAATTAGTCATTAATGTATAAAACAGGACAAGAAAGTCTTAATCATCTGACTAATGTGCACCTTCAGCAATTCTTACAGCATCAAAAGTACACAGCTCTTCTTTGTCTTCTTTGAGCTTGCCTTTATATTTTTTTGTTTGTTTCATTTCTTTCTTGTTTTTTTTTTTTTTTTTTTTTTTTTTTTTTCCAGCCTAAACCTACTATCCCTGAGCCAGGCCCTTGAGAGAACTGCAGCTGGCTCTTCACAAGTCAGTCAGGTATTGTACTCACTGAACCTGGAGAGGGTCCTTCGTGCAGAACCGGGATGGGCATAATCAGTGGTGATAAGGAAGACATTTCCAGTGTCCATGCTCATACATAGATTTTGGTTCACAGAATACATTTCTAAGGGCTTATTTATTAGGGTAAAACTTTAGTCCTGTATTAGCTAAAGATCCCATGGTGAAGCAGCATTATTTATATTTCTCAAAGACTGGTCAAAGAGGACCATGACTAGCTTGTTAAATGAACTGATAACACTGGGGAAATCTTACCACCTAAACATGTTCTCTGCACTGCTGGGTAGCTACAGAGTTTGCTGAGCTCCTGCCTTGAGCATCCTTCCACATGGCTGGCATCTCACAGAGGTGGCATAATCGTTACTGATGTCTGGGAATGAACAAGTGCATTTACCTGAGAACCCCTGCTTCCTGGTTTGTGCTCTACTGCATCCTGAGTCTGGGGTTTAGTGTGCTAAGTTATTTTATCCTTTATGTTCAGAATTTTCCAATTCATAGACATTCTGATTTTATTTGACTTTCCCCTGAAGTACCGTGATAGTGTGAGCTGTCTCAGAGATACATTTCACTGAATTATGAAATACATGCAGACTGCCCGCAGTCCGTAAGTGCCTACCACTCAAGGAATCATCCCTGAGTAAACATAGCTGTAGCATTAACACCCTGGCCTCTGGAAATCTTCCCACACCTCTGGGTCCATACTCCTTCCCCTCCTCCGAGGAACCGCTGTCCTTATTCCTAACACACGGGCTCAGCCGCCCCTCATTTCCAACTTTAGATAAATGATATCATTCTGTGTGAGTCTTTCACTTGGCTTATTTTTTACCATACTGTTTGTGAAATTCACCCATATCATAGATTGTAGTTGTGACCCATTCTCTTTGATTATTTATAGTATTCTCTATGAACGTATCACAATGAATTATTCCTCATTTTAAAACTTGTAACAAATCGTGCTCCTTTGGACATTCTTGGTAATATTTGTGGCCTATGTGGCTCATTTTCTGTTGGGTATACACTCTGGAGTGATTCTGGGTCACAGGTAGGCACGTGTTTTACCTTAGTAGATGATTAAACAGTTTTCTTAAACTATTATCCTAATTTATTTCCCATCAGTAGTATGAGAGAGGTGCTCTTGTTACATACCAATGTCCACACTGGAATTCTCTCTTTTCCATACCTGTCGACTTCATGGTTATGTTTAATTTGCATTTCTCTGACTACAAATAAGGTTGAAGCTATTTAATATTCTTTTTTTGACAAGTGTCTGCTCAAGTATTTGCTTCTTTTTTCTGTTGTATTATATGTATAGTCATAATTAATTTATAGAAGTTAAAAAAACTATCTCAATACAAGCCCTATATTATTTATATGTGTTGCAGATATCTTCTACCACTCTATAGCTTGTTTATAATCCTCCTAGTAGTGTTTGTGTTGAGAAGGAAGCTCTTAATTTTAATGTCCAGTGTATCAGTCTTTCCTTATGAACAGTCAATTTTGGTCCCATTTATGAAATCCTCCCTTGTCCCACAGTCTTGATATTATCTCTGTGTGTTATACTCTGGGGTTGTCTTCTAACTGGTTTATTATCTTCTTGATCACACTTTTCATATTTAGATCTACGGTACATTTGGAATGAACTTTGCTGTGTTGTGTATGATGAAGATCATTTCATTTTTCATATGGATACCTAACTGACCCAACATTTACTGAAGAGACCATATACTCTGTGTGGATTTCAATTTGAAAATTTTTAATTATAAGTATATGTCTTTATTTATAATTATGACTGCTCATTGTCATGAAGGGTTAACAAGTAGGTTATGCTAACAGTGTTTCTTTTACAGTGGATTTGTGTATCTCATCTTATTTCTTTTTAAATGTTGAGCTATGTATCTTACATTAATCATTTGAAAAGCTCATTAATTGAAGCAAATAAACCTAGGTCCTTTTTGGAAGGGCAATTTAAAAAATCAGTAGTAGATATTTAATTTTCTATTTAAATTTATTCACTGATTACTAATGTACTCAGTTTCTAAAACATCTGGAATCCATTTTAATCATTTATATTCTTCCAGAAATTCAGATATTTAAAACATTTTTATTAATGTAGAGATATATTTGATATTCTTTTAAATATTTAAACAATTCTTGTTAAGTACATTTTTATCTGTGTAACTGTAGGATAATCTTCCTTCCTATAATCATGATGTATATGTTCTACAGACTGTCTTTGGCCCTGTTATCTATTGCTGTAAAGTAAATTTCTCCAACACTTAGCAGCAGCTTGAAATCACAGTCAGTCATTATCGCTTGTGATTTCTGAGGCACAGGAATCCGGAGGCGCGGGGCTGAGTGGGTCTGGCTCAGCATCTCTCATGAGCTGTGGTCTAGACTTCTCCCTGTGCTGCACTCATCTTTGGGGTCCACTGGACCTGGGGAATCCTCTCACAACTCTGCTGACTTAGACATGGACCAAGCTCAGATCTTCACTTGCTGAAAAGTCCAATCCAGAGTCTTTTCTGAGATTCAAGACAAACTCTTGGATGTGAGCCCCTGCCAAAATAAAAAAGAGAGATATATATGTACCTCCAATATGCAAAGGATAAGTATTTCCATTCTTTTGGGGCCCACAAATTATAAATTGAGTCTAGGGGAGTCCAAGTTTGTCCTTTCCTGGCCTTTGACCATCTCAGAACATGGAAACTGGCTGCTTTTTTTCTGGTCACAGCTGGAAGCCCTACAGCTGATAACTGCTGTGGCACTCACAGGGCAAGATAAGACCTGCTGAAGAGGATAAGGAGCCTGGGGTAACTACAGTTTCCTTATTGTCCCCTGTCTCATCCTTGTCCTTGCCCTTGCAAGAATGCTTCGTTCTCACCAGCCCACTGTAGCTCCCATAACTGTTCCCGGAAACACCCGCTCCCCTCACCCGCTGTCCTTGATGCAGGTGTAATGAATAAATACCAAGGTTCTGGGTGCCTCGTGGCCTTTTGTTCCCTGTGGACAACTTGTCATCCCAGATCCCTGCTGCACCCCTATTTTGTCTCTTGCTCTTTCTTTCCACCATGTGCTGTAACACTGGGCAGGTGACTGGGGACACACTGCAGGGGTCCCCAATAACTGGCACTGTGGAAGGGTCTTCAATACCATTCCAAACAGGAGGAACAGGGACTAAAAAAGAATCAGATCAAAGCCCAGCAACACAAACATTGTCTTGTAGGTCTGTTTTCAGCACCCAGGACAGGTTGTGGCCAGATGTCAACTCCAAAGAGCTTGATCAGCCCTGCCCCTATGACTGTGCTGGTTGCCACCTACTTGGCTTCACTCTTGGGCTGGCTCCACTCATTTGCCTCAGCAGGTAACCCATGATTTTGGCATCTCCAATTTCCCAGAGTCCCCACTGCACTTCTGACTTCACTCTCATTGCTTTGTGCATCACCCTCTCAGGTGCACATTGCCTGGCCTCCCAGACACTCCTTTGAAATTTGGGCATCAGCGGCCCCATAACTTGTGCATTTTTTTGTGCCTGAAAAATCAGTACCATGTGTCAAAGTTACTTGCTACTAACTTGATCAATAGCCCCCTTAGGTCATGGCTGCAGAGGCTTCTGAGTGGCATGGGATGACCGAAACTTGATGAAACACTGCTCTAGGTATCTTTGAATTAGCGAGGCTCCCTAGGGCTCTCTTCTCAAAGCAAAATATTTCAAAGGAGTTTACTCTTTTATACCTTTGAGTCTGTGATTGGTGAGGTTTTGTTTACTCCCCATGTGGCCTCAAGGCATATTTTTTCTTATTCTTTTACGATGTGCTTGATTTCTTTTTAGTGGCATTAATCTGTTCAGCAACCACAACTACTTTTTGCTCCAGTTTCACATATGATTTCTTCTGAGTCAGAATTTAATTTTTCAAACTTTTATGCTCTGCATTTTGCCACAATTCTCACTATAAATTTGGCTAAAAGCAGCTGAAAGTACCCATGGCATAACATGTATGCTGGGTTGTCTTGAAATATCTTCCAGCAGATTAATTAGCCCACTTCTCTTAATCTCAGTCTCTTGCAAAGTCTCAGGACATGGGCAACACGTAGACAAAGTCCTTGCCTGACTGTGACATGCATCATCTTTAGTCCACTTTCCAATGAGCCGGCCCTTTACTATTCATGTTCCTATCAAATTCTGGTCTTTTGAATTCCAACCGGAATCATCCATCACCATCAGTTTGTAGCATTCCAGCACCGGGACAGAACTGATGGGAGGAGCCACAGCCCTGCTCTGCACCTAAGCCTGGGCTGTGACTGATGCTCAGCATCTCCACCTCTGTTGTTCATCTAGAACTCTTCACATGAGCATGGGCAGGTGCAGTGTAGCAACTACTCCATTTTCTTGGCACTAATTTCTTATATTAGTCACTTTCCCCATTCCTGAGACAAAACACCCAACATCTACAAACTAAATGAGGGGTGGTTTAATCTGGCTCATGGTTTTCAGGGGATTCAGCCCATGCTCAGCTGGTTCGAAGCACAAATGGTGGGGTGGAAGGGCATGACAATGAAAAGCTGTTCACTTCATGGCAGCCAGAATGTGGAAGGGGAAGCAAGGAGCCAGGAAGGGAAATATATCCTCCAAAGTCACATCCCCGGGGCACCACCTCCAAATAGACCCCCCTCCTGATAGCACACTTAGCTGTGAACTCATCGAAGGGTTAATCTATTGATGAATCTAGCTCCCCCATGCTCCAATCACATTCCAGCTCTGAACACATAGGACTTCCTAGAACTAAGCTATAACTGTATACCACATTTTGATCCAGAAGTAGTCACTGAAGGACTGCTGGGATGCCTTCTTACTTACTTGTTGGCCAGTTGGGCAGTTTTTGATCCTTCCTCTCACAGCCATGCCATTTTTCAAAGAAAATTCTTTACTTACCAGGTTACTTCCTCCACATCCTCCATTCTTTTCTTCCCTCTGAGAACCTGTGTAGCACAAGCGATTCTCCATAGCTCTGTGGTGCCTAAACTCAGAATAGAGAAAGAGATGAAGAAGTGACAGGAAGCCTAGAGACACGAATTCCGCCAGTGAGTTTATGTAGAGTTCCTTAACCTAAGAAAAGGTAAAAACAATAAAAACACTGGGTAAAAGCTGAGTGGGCTGAAGTGCAGAGGAAGAACTTGGGCTGAGAATCAACCAGTGAGTGATTCTAGGAGGAACAGGTTTGACAGTGTGAAAAGAGGAAAGCAAGGTAGGTAGAAGGTAGAAGGATCAAGGACAAGGTAGAAGGATCTCGGATTCCTCAGAGAGGAGCATCTAGTTCACGCCATCGGAAAGCCCCCAAAACAGGCAGAGGTGCCCTTGTGAGGGGTTCTAGATGGACAATAGAGATACAGACACTGAGCATCAGTGGCAGCCCACGTTCAGGTACAGAACAGGGCTGTGGCTCTTCCCACCAGCTTCTCTTGTCCTGGTTTCTTGCAGGAAGAGATGCCTCTCAGGACAGGGGTCCTGCTCCTTGCACATGTGTGAGGACAGGGATCCAAGTGGCTCAGGGACAAGCCTTAGGAAAGGTCACGTTGTTCCTAGCTGCTGGGAAGGCTGTGGGCAGAGATCCCTGGTGCTGGGCCTCTACAGGGACTGCCTAGGCTGTAGAGTCACTCTACCTAAGGTTGCGCCTCACATGCCCTGACTCAGGAAGGGCCACTCTGATGTGGACCTGGAGCTTCTGGATCCCTGTGGTGTTTCTCAGGTCTCTATCATGACCTGACTTCTTCTGCTCAATGCTCTTTGCCATTACCTGCTCCTCCCCACAGGTCCTGATCTCCTGGGAGGCCCCGTTATCCCAAAACACATGAAGCTTTCTCTCAGGTCCACTGCTGGACACCCTAACTCCACAATGCTCTGCAGACTGGGGGGATTTTTGTGGGATTAACACTGGTGGAAAGCACGAAAGCTCAGGACTTTCCTTTTTTTTCTAGCAGATGGAGTATTCTGAGAAAGGGATTAACATGATTGAAAATGGTGGCCAAGAAATATGACTCTTGTTGTGTTGGAGGGCCTGGGAGTCTGAGAAGCTAAAATAGAAAGCAGACTGGAAATCTGTTTCAGGGAGTCTAGGAATGAAATCTGCAGGCTAGCAGAGGGTTGTCCTTGGAGGGGGAAAATATGCTTGTTATTGTCCTGAAGAGAACTGGAAGGATTCTGGGTCAAGCAGGATGTGAGGATGAAGACCAGCCAGCCAGAGTGCATACTGACCCCAAGGCTGGGAGCAGAAGTGTCTCAAGGTGTCATCGCTGTGGAAGGACAAAAGGGAAAGGGCTTAATGCGGAGCATGAAATCCTCATGTTTTGACAACTCTAATTGAAAATGCAAGCAAGGTATTCAGGTGCGGAGTTGTCTGTGTTGGTTGCCACTGTGCTTGTTTGCGTGTGGCAAAGGTGGTGCAGGCTGCCACCAGCTTGAGGCTGCATGCCCAGGCAGACGGGATGCCCAGCATGCCTGGAATACTCTTGCCCCTGAAGCTGCATCTGCCGGGAGAAGGACACACCTTCTCTGGCTGGAAAATGGGTGCAAGCTGGTGGAGCCTGGGCCATTGTCCAGACATCGTGGGAGGTAGAATGGGGTGGGTGGTGATGGGCAAGGGTTTAGTTCAGATCAGAGATTGGAAACTCGTGAAGGAGAAACTACTGGGGTAATTTGACTTCTTCAGGTTACAGAGCGGGCAAGTCACTGAGCTCCTCTGAGTGCGTTTTCCTCGTGTGTGCGCCTGGACTATCTTGTCTTCTGTACCCCCTGTAGCACCCCACACCGGGCACGATGACAGGATGAGCTATGTGGCAAGTGAGAGAGGAAAGGTGGAGAGACCCGGCCCTGAGAACACACTGGACTTGGCTCGTGCGTGCGGGGGTTTAGCGGTGGCTGAGGGTCCATCGCAGATACTGTACGTGAACCTGGATGAGGCAGACACCTTGTCCTTGGTTCCACCGTGCTCTGGCAGGGCTAGTTATCCTGCCTCACGCACACAGAGAAACCGGGAGCGCAGAAGGCGTAGCCCCTTCCAGGGCACTCTGCAGGAGCCATGGCACGGAACACACAGGTGGTAGTGTTGGTTGTGATCCTGGGCCTGCTTGGCTCAGGGCAGTGTGGCGTACAGAGAGATCAGTGCTTTGGACCTGATCTCACAGACCCAAGAGCTTGGCCATGAGGCTGGCCATGTAGGAGGAAGAATGTCAGCCCAGATGCCACCTGGGCTGTGTGTTCTGCGGCATTCCCGCTACTGTCATCCTGAGGGAGTTCAGTGCCCTGTGGCCTGGCCCGCACACCCCAGGTTTCACCTGCATTAGTGAGTGAGGGCTGCTGTGCTCTATTCTTTTCCTGTAATAAACCATAGGTTCCTAAATACAGGCTGAGCAATGTGAATCCAAAACTCCAGAGTCAAAATGCTTTGACTCTGAAACTTTCTGAATACCTACAGGAGCTGAAGATTTCTCACGTGACCTCAAAATGCAGGTGCACTGAAAACAGTGTAGGAGGTCACCTTTGGGTTCTGTGCATGGGGAGCCTATGGAACAAGGTGAGTTCCATGTTTAGCTGGGTCCTCTCACTGAGATAGCTTATATATTTCCAATTCTGGAGACATCTGAAATCTAGACAATTCCGGTCCCAAGCACTGTGGATAAAGGGTGCTCAATCTTTGTTGAAATTCTCAGTCCTGTGATTCTGTTTCTATCATTCACACAGAGCAAAAATAATTAAATTAATCTGTAGAACTTAAAGATGTACTTGATGTGTCTTGTGCATAGTTGATACCCACAAAGCATTTTGTAAACCCTTTTCTCCCTTATAATGTCAACTTATTGTCTCACATTTTCCTCTGAGATTCTAATTCTCCTTGCCAAATGGACACAGAAACCAAGCCCCCTGAGATAGTGTTTTGATTGTGTTGATTTGTGAAATCTAGAAAAGTACCAAAAAAAGTTCTTTTTTAAATTTTAAAGAGAATTGTAAAAAAAAAAAAAAA